>NC_079459.1:1923830-1926330 GCF_903798145.1 Danio aesculapii
TAAAACAAACAAGTGAATAGCAGGGTTGAGGATGTGGTAAATAAAGTCAGACGAGGGCTTTTATTTGTTTGGATTGCTTTTGAAACGTGTTGGTTGGGTTTAGGGAAGCGGGTGGGCGGGTCAATCGATAAAACTGGTTGGGTTTAGGGAAGGGGGAGGGTGGGTCAGCCGATCGTTCGCTCAGTCAGTCAGAAAGGCTGTCCAAAAGTGAGTCGACAGCGGCCTCTAGTGGGTTTACGCGAGAACAGCAGGCAGGAATGGCACTCGCGAGGGAAATTTGAGATCTCGAAAAGCGTACACGACGACCTCTGGTGCATTCACGAAAACTAAAACTCCAGAAAAACGTGCCGCTGGGTCGTATTTCGCGGTCTCCTGAAACGTCCGTGGAGGTACGTTTTCAGAATGAGCCTGGGTTGTTAAAAATGTAGTCGAAACCTAAAGCAGCATAAAAATAATTGTAGTCTTGACTTTTTGTCATTAAATTGTTGACTCCTGATCAATTTGAGTTCATTAGCTCAGCATATTATAGTCACAAATTAAGGGGTGAAATTTGACTCAGACAATCAGATTAGAGCGGTAGTTAAAGGGCACCTATTACCCTTTTCAAGTCTTGTTTTCAAGCTTCATTGAAGTTTGCGTTTAAACCCAATTTCTCCCACCCTGTTGTCAATGGTTAAGGTGACACTGCTGTTCTTTCTCATTTCACAATCACAACAATCACACGGTTTACACTTGAATAATTTGATCATAACATTGGGAAGGTGATCTCGCGCCAAAGGGCCGAACGCGCCTCAACTATGTCACCAGCCGGTGCATGAGTGCCCACGGTTTGCGTTATTACAGCACTCATGACGGCTACGTGCGTGAATAAGTATGCCTTTTCACACCTTAAGAGAAGAAGAGGAATAAATTAAGGAGTCTTATTGCCGTCTGGGTTAGACATTAGACGTCTTTGCTTGGGACGAGGGTGTGAAATGTTAGTGATTAATTTCAACTAGCGGACGAGAAACGCGTGTGGACTCATTCCTTTAATGGTCCATCCATCTAACCAACCTTCCCAGGACTTTGAGGAATTACGGATGAATACACGCTCTGGAAAAATGCTGGGTTGTCATAACCCAACGTTTGGTCAAATATGGACACATTCAACATTGGATTAATTTCGTCAGTTACATTTAAATGGCACTTTTTAACCCAATGGTTGGGTTTGTACACATTTTACCTACATATACACATACCCAAAACACAGTTCATTCAAACACAATTTGTAAAATATGGACTAAACAAACCACTGGTTTAATGTTTAACCCAGTGGTTGGGTTTGTCCATTATTCCCATATAAATATGCATTTATCTAGCCCAACATTTGGTCAAATATAGACAAACCCAATGGTGGGTTAATTTTTTTCATCTTAATTAGTCTTTTTAACATAACTGTTTGCAGATTTGTGCAAATGTTGGGCTACACTATATATACATGTGCTCAAAAAAGGTCAATTCATCCACAAAATGGGTAGAATATGAACTAAAGCAACCACTGGTTTATTTTTATTTATTTATTTTTAATTCAAATTAGGTTTAGGGTCCATTTAGGTTTAATGGTTCATTCAGGTTTGTCCATTTTCTACGCCGCCGATATAAATGTGTATTTATCTAGTCCAACATTTGGTCACATATTTATTTTTTTAGTTAAATTTAAATGAGACTTTTTAACCCAATGGTTGGGTTTGCCCATATTTTATGCCCATATAAATATGCAGTTACCTAGCCCAACATTCGGTCAATTATGAACAAACCCAGCGTTGGGTTAATTTTTTCAGCTAAAGTAAACCTTTTTTTAACATAACGTTTCGGTTTGTACATTTGACCAATTGTTGGCCTATATATATACACTTACTAAAAAAGGTCAATTTATCCACAAAATGGGTAGAATATGAATTTTTAAACTAAATAAATACTCCATGTTTAACCCAATGGTTGAGTTTGTCCACATTTTATTCCCATATAAATATGCATTTATCTGTAGTTCAACATTTGGTCAAATATGGACAAACCCAATGTTGGGTTAATTTTTTAGTCAAATTTAAATGAGACTTTTTTAACCCAGTGGTTGAGTTTGTCCATATTTTATGCCCATATAAATATGCAGTTACCTAGCCCAACATTTGGTCAATTATGAACAAACCCAGCGTTGGGTTAATTTTTTCATCTAAATTATATTTTTTTAACATAACGTTTCGGTTTGTACATTTGACCAATTGTTGGCCTACATATAAACACACTAAAAAAGGTCAATTTATCCACAAAATGGGTAGAATAGGAATTTTTAAACCAAATTAATACTCCATGTTTAACCCAATGGTTGGGTTTGTCCATATTTTATTCCTATATAAATATGCAGTTACCTAGCCCAACATTTGGTCAAATATAGACAAACCCAATGTTGGGTTAATTTTTTCAGTGGAATTAGTCTTTGTAACACAACGGTTTGTTCATTTTC
>NC_079459.1:1928830-2053830 GCF_903798145.1 Danio aesculapii
CCGTGTGTGAGTGTTTGACTCTTCTAAAGCATAAAAATACCATCATATGTTTGCAGATATTTCAGAAACAAGCTCAGTGAACATTCTTGTTTATCTGATAAACAATTCTGAAGTCCGATATTCTGCTTTGAACATGTAAATGTCATGTATAATAGCATTCAGACTCACATTAATAGCGTTTAACACTGAATAAAGCACATGAGGTGTGCCTGAGGTGATTATTGTCAGTTTTCTGTTGTTCAGCTGTGAGAAATAGTTGTTTCTAATATATAGATTTCAGGTGTTGGTTAGGACAAAAACTCATTTTAATATGGAGAATATTTTCCTTCTATCGTGTACCGTTGCTTTTGTTTAGAACTTGACTTAAATCAACCTTTAGGCTCGATAGTCAGGCTGTTGATGTGATCAATCTGGCAACCTGAGCTTGCTTGCGTTTTGAATCAGGCGTGCAATACCTAGTTCAGCCACTGGGTGTGACACACTGCACCTTTAAGCACATTTTGGGCAAAGTGTTACCGGGAGTTATTAAAAATCTTACTTAACACACAATCACGACCTGAAAATCTCACTTAGTTTATGTATTCATTTGTTTTTGGGTTTGTATATCGTATATTTAATAATGAAATGTTCTTGCCATGAAAATAGTCTTTGCTGCTGACATGGCGTTAAATAAAAAATCATCATCATCCATAATCATGAAAAAAAAAACCTATAAAATGAGATGAAATATGAAGGATTTGCAATGTTTTACAATGAAGTGTTGTACTCAATCTCTAAATAAATATTTCTATCAAAAAATAACAAAAAGTCTTGTTAGAAGTGCTGCTGCACTAGGAAAACATTACAGTATTTCTCATTAAATATGAAGGATTTGCAAGAATGTTTGACAATTAAATGTAGCACTTAACCTCCAAATAAATATTAATAACAGTTTTTTTAATCGATGTAAGTCTTTTTAGATGAAGATATTTTGAAGAATGCTACTGCACTAGGAAAAAATACAGGATCTCATATTAAAATACAATGTTTCGCATTAAATATGAAGGATTTGAAATAAATATTAAATATTTATTTATGAAATGAAAATAAATAAATGAAATAAATATTAATAACAAAGTTTTTTGATAGATGTAAGTCTTTTTAGATGAAGATATTTTGAACAATGCTACTGCAGTAAGAAAAAAATGCAATATTTCATATAAAAATACAGTATTTCTCATTAAATATGAAGAATTTAAAAAGAATATATATGGATGCTCAAGTATTGTTAGATGAAGATATTTTGAAGAATGCTGCTGGAGAAATGCATACAGTTTATATAAACAAGTTTTTTTTAATAGATGCAAGTATTTTAGATGAAGGTATTTTGAAGAATACTGCTGCACTAGGAAAAAATACAGTATCTCATATTAAAGTACAGCGTTTCTCATTAAATACGAAGGATTTGAAATAAATTTACAATGAAATGTAGCATTTAACCTCCAAATAAATCTTAATGACAGTGTTTTTTAATAGATATAGGTCTTTTTAGATTAAAGTATTTTAAAGAAACACTGATGCAGTAGGAAAAAATACAGTATCTCTCATTAAATATGAAGGATTTGCAAGAATGTTTTATAGATTGTAGCATTTAACCCCCAAAATAAATATTAGAACAAAGTAGTTTTATTGTTGCATTTTGAAGAATGATGCTGCAGTAGGAAAAAATGCAGCATCTCATAGAAAAATACAGCATTTCTCAATAAGTATGAAAAATTTAAAAAGAATATATATGGATGCACAAGTAATGTTAGATGAAGATAGTTTAAAGAACGCTGCTGCTGCACAAAGAAATGCATTTTCTCATTTAATAGGAAGGATTTGCAATAATATTTACAATGAAATGTAGCACTTAACCTCCAAATTAATATTAATAACTATTTTTTTAATAGATAAAGGTCTTTTTAGATGAAGTTATTTTAACACTGCTGCAATAGGAAAAATACAGTATCTCTCATTAAATATAAAGGATTTTCATGAATGTTTTATAAATCATAATTTAACCTTCAAATAAATAATCAAGTTTATTTTTAATTGATACAAGTCTTTTAATATAGTATTTTGAAGAACGCTCCTGCAGTAGAAAGATACTAATTAAATATGAAGGATTTGCACGAATGTTTTACAATGAAATGTAGCATTTAACCTCCAAATAAATATTAATAACCAAGTTGTTTTAATAGATACAAGTCTTTAGAACGCTACTGCAGTAGGAAAAAACACAGTAAGTCAGAATAAACATACAGTATTTCTTATTAAATATGAAGAAATAGCAAAAATGTTTTACAAATTGTATCATGTAATCATTTTAAGTGATAATTGTGTCACTTAAATGATCATTTAATCATTTAAGTCTTTTAGATGAAGGTATTTTGAAGAAAGCTACTGCAGTTGAAAGATGCTCATTAAATATGAAGGATCTGCAAGAATGTTTTGCAATAAATTGTAGCATTTAACCTCCAAATAAATATTAATATAGTTTTTTTTTTATTTTTTATGTAGACACAAGTCTTGTTAGAGGCCTAACAGGTATTCTGGTGCGGTGTTTGTTTTGGCTGCTGAAGTAGATGGGCAGACTTTATCCTTGGCTAGAATGATTGATTGGACCTTTTGTTTCCATTTACCCTTGAGGGCAGAGAGTCGGTATATCCATTATTTATGTCCGCCTCGGTGTGGAGTCGTCCGCTTGGCCCCGTGTTCCTCCAGCCTTTATGACATAAACCTCTACTGAGAGAATGTTTCAACAGAGAGAAAATATAGCAGCGAAATCCATCAAACATAACCTGGTCACAGGTCCGCTCCACACATCACCTTTACAGCGGAGCGGGAATCGCTCTTTCTGGGATATTAACGCTGGAAAGACACTGTAATTATTGAAATTAATGATGGTAAACGACTGCGGCTGAACACATTTCTCTCCGGGTGGGTGTGTGGTTTACTTTTAAAGCATATCCTGTGGAGGGAAAAAAATCTGTAATTACACATCGATATACAGTAACCAAGGCAATCTCAAGACAATTCGTAGATTTTTGATTTTCTGGCTAATTTGTGTGATTTTTGTACGATCTTGTTTGTATATTTTAGTATAGTTTGCTTATTCCCCAATGACAGGTGGGCTTTGGTGTCACGCCTCCTTTTCATACAAATGAAACTATGAATTTTATGCAAATTAGCCATTTTTTGCTAATACAATCTTGTGCTAATTCATAATTTTTTGCTGTAGTGGCTAATATGTATGAATTCATACAATCTCATTTAGTGTAGTTTGCTTATCCTCCAATGACAGTAGGGTTTGAGGGTGTGGCTTTGGGCCACGCCTCTTTTTAATAATTGTACATTTTCGTACAAATTAAACTTCTCACTTAGTCAATTAGTCAATGGAAATTAGTCACTTTTTGCCGATGCAATCTCATGCTAATTCGTTACCTTTTGATGTAGTGGCTAATTCGTATAATTTTTTTTACTATCTCATTTGCACATTTTAGTATCGTTTGCTCGTCCCCCAATTATGGTTGGGTTTAGGGGTGGGGATTTGAGCTCAGCGCTTTTGATAATCATACGTTTTCATACAAATTAAATTGTATGAATTTTTTTGTGTGAATTTGTCGGTTTTTCCAATGCAATCTCACGCGAATTCGTAACTTTTAGATGTCGTGGCTAATTCGATTTTTGTACGACCTTGTTTGTATATTTTAGTATAGTTTGCTCATCCCCCAATGACGGTTGGGTTTAGGGGTGTGGCTTTGGGTCATGCCTCCTTTTAATAATCGTATTTTTTCATACAAACAAAATTGTATGAATTTTATGTGAACTACTCGTTTTTCTCTAATGCAATCTCACGCCAATTCGTAACTTTTAGATTTAGTGACTAATTCGTATCATTTGTATGATCTCATTTGCACATTTTACTATGGTTTGTTCATTCTCCAATGATGGTTGGGTTTAGGGGTGGTGTTTGGGGCCACGCCTCCTTTTAATAATTGTACATTTTCATACAAATGAAAGTGAATGAAATTTGTGCGAATTAGTCCTTTTCGCCAATGCAAGCTCACACTAGTTTATAACGTTTTGATGTAGTGGGTAACTCGTATGATTTTGTATGATCTCATTCGCACATTTTAGTATAATTTGCTCGTTCTCCAAAGATGGTTGGGTTTAGGGGTGGGGCTTTCTTAATAATTGTACGTTTCCATACAAATGAAATTGTATGAATTTTGTGTGAATTAGTCCTTTTTCCCAATGCAATCTCACGCTAATTCGTAACTTATGTAATGACTAATTCTTACACACATTTTAGAGTGGTTTGCTTATTCTCCAATGATTGTTGGGTTTAGAGGTGGGGTTTGGGGCCACACCCTTTTTATTATTCGTACGTTTTCATACAAATAAAATTGTATGAATTTTGTGCAAAGTAGTCAGTTTTCTCGAATGCAATTTCACGCTAATTCGTAACTTCTCACGCCGATTTGGAACTTTTTGAAATAGCGACTGATTCGTATGATTTTGTATGATCTTGTTTGTATATTTTAGTATAGTTTGCTCATCCCCCAATGATGGCTGAGTTTGGGAGTGTAGCTTTGGGCCACGCCTCCTTTTAATAATCGTACATTTTCATACAAATGAAATTGCATGAATTTGGTGTGAATTAGCCAAGTTTTGCTAATTCACACCAAATTCATTGTTGACATAGTGGCTAATTTGTATGAACTCATACAATTACTTTTAGTATAGTTTGCTCATCCTCTGCTGATGGTTGGGTTTAGGGGTGATGTTTTGGGCCACGCCGCCTTTTAATAATCATACAGCACAAGTACTTTGTCTACACCAGATGCTACAGAAACATTTAATATCAAGACGCATTCAGAAGCGCAGAATAGTTCGCTACCTTCCCAATTTATTGGACCGGTTTATAATCTAAATCATAATTTTTAAACGTCTTTAACATTATTAAAAGTACAAGCTGAGTTATATTTGTCTGTTTGCGCTGAGTCACAGTTCTAACATTCAGTTTTAAACAATATATTTGCTAGTTGTTTTTGGAGCTTTCTGCTGGAGCTTTCATTATGGCAATGTAAAATGGTGTTCAAACTCACATTGGTAACATTAACACTGAATAAAGCACAGAATCAGCGCTTGAGGTGATCATTTTTATAGTAGTTTATGCTGTTGTTCAGCCGTGACGTCGCAGAAATAGAAGCTTTGCACATCGCCAATCGTGGATATTTGCAGCAAAAACTTCCAATAACATGGTGCTGTTATGAATACTGCTGCAAATACAATGTGAATATTAATAAATATTAAATAATAACTAATTATTCGCTGTATTTCGAAGTGGGCATGACATCAATTTTGTCCGTGTTCATTATCACCATACATTGAATATCATCATATGTCTATTCTCATGTCTATAGGCTGTACAGGTCATGTGTTTACCAATATTTTTACAAAATATCATTTCCAGAACTTGCACTTTTGATTTTTGTTATTTTATTTTGCATTTTCAGGCCCCAAAATGATATACGAGAGGTAGCTTTAACCTGAAAACAGTGTAACGTATATTTCACAATGGTTGATTTTCCTCTATGACGTACAGTATGTGGCCAACAAATCAATGCAAGTTCCACAGGACGCAGCTCTCGGATCCAGGTTTGCTGGTGTTTGCTAGTTTGTTCGAGGCGGCGCTCTGACAGGCACACGTGTTAATTGAGAGTGAGTGTTTGGTTCAGTCCTCTGATGAACTCAGGATTGATGTTTCTTCAGTGCGCATGTGTGTTTCGCCAACCCGTCTCCTCATTCTGGCAGTTTCGACAGTTCACCCGCCGAGATGTTGATTTCAGAGACGTCAAACTAATGCTGCGACATGATTGGCACTCCGCAAATACAAACAAGCTCATGTGATGATATTCTCTGTAATTGGTGTGTGCAGAGAAACAAGGATAGGCAATTTGAGTTGTCAAGCGTAATAAGGCTGTTTATAATGGACTGAAGCCTCTTCAGAAAGAGAGAGAGAGAGAATATGAGCATGATAAAACTGTGAAGTTTGCCTGTCAACCTTGTTGTTGAGTATGACAGTACAAAACAATTCAGTAGGATAACAGTGGACAGAAGGCAGTGTGCTGTAAGCAAAAACGAACCACAGTATTCTGGAGTAGGCTTAAAATTACTCACTATTTGTTTACTTTTACTTGTTTCAAACCTTTGAGCGTCTGTTGAAGACAAAAGAAGATATTTTAAAAAATGCTGAAAACCTGTAACTATTGACTTTCATTAGGGCTGCCCATATTGGGAAAAACTGACATTGCAATTTAGTTTTTCTGTGATTATATTGTGAAATGAGGCAACGCGGTGGCGCAGTAGGTAGTGCTGTCGCCTCACAGCAAGAAGGTCACTGGTTCGAGCCTGTGAACATGTGCTGGATAAGTTGGCGGTTCATTCCGCTGTGGTGACCCCAGATTAAAAAAGGGATTAAGCCGAAAAGATATTGAATGTATGAAGATGACTTTATTTGTTCAGAATACATATTATGACATTAATTGGGATGACTTTGCATAAAATGGAGTGAATTTGCATAAGATAATGTAAATTTTATGTAGACAAAATAAAGCTAATGTGAAAACAAAACAATAAAAATTAAAAACAGCGCTTTAGGTTTTTCGTTGGAGTTATTGAGATGCAGAACTTCATGAATCAAATGTAAAATAACACTCTGGTCTTCATTCACTCATTTTCCTTCTGCTTAGTCCCTTATTTATAAGGGGGCGCCTCAGCGGAATGAACTGCTAACTATTCTAGCATATGTTTTACACAGCGGATGCCCTTCCAGCTGCAACCCAATACTGGGAAACACCCATACACGCTCATTCACACTCATGCACTACAGCCAATTTAGTCCAATTCGTCATTGACATGGGAATTCACCCATAGTGTATGAGTGTGTGAATGCAAGAGTGTATGAGTGTTTCCCAGTGTGGGGTTGCGACTGGAAGGGCATCCGCTGAGTAAAACATATGCTGAATAAGTTGGCGGTTCATTACGCTGATTAATAACTAAGTTAACTAAGCTGAAAATGAATGAAAATGTAACTTTTATCTACATTTTGAGTGTAAATCTCGCCATTAAACCTTTTTTTTTTTTCAATTCTGAGTTTACATTTCACACCTGATTATTTTCTTCTTGAGTTTTCAGTTCACATCTTCTCATTTAGACTTTTTTTTCCACTTATAAGTCAGAGTTTAGATCGGGAAATTTAGACTTTAACCTACCATTTTCCCCTCAGAATAAGGATATAAGGTTTAGGTTACGCTTCTTATTTCTGACTTTGTTCTGTTTTTATATTACAAGTTGATCATTTTGACAAATACAGAAAGCAAAGTTACAATTACCTTGTTTACCCACAGTATAAAAGGCTTTAATAGTCTCTTCAAAGCTTTCATAAACACTTCAAATCCGCAAACTCCTCCAGAAATGTGCATGAAAAACGCCGTCTTTGAACTGAAAGCGTCTTGCATAGAGTGTGTTGTGTAGATGTCCGAACTCCTCCTGAATGAGCTGTGAATTGAGCGTGTCTGTCATCCCTGACATGTGAATGAAGCGTCAGTTCGGCTGTTCTGACCTCAGTTTGTGTGTTTGCTGACCTCTCAAACACACTGTCCGCTTCTGACACTCGCTGGCCTTTGAGTCTGATGGAGATTGATGCTCAGTGTTCGCTGCAGACTGAAGGATGGTTTCCGGAAAAAAACACGTCTGTGTGTGTTTGCCAGGGGCAGACAGAATCTGCGGATGTTTTTTGTAGGGCTGTACATAATATAGTACATAAAGATATTAGTGTTCATCTTAAAGTGCCATTTGAAGGCTTAACTAGGTTAATTAGGCATGGTTTATTATGAATATATTCTCTTTACTATATTCACAAATGTTGAAGGTATTGTTCATAACACTTCAGGAATCTCAGAGTGTTATTGATGGTTAGCATTACTTAGCACTCAGGATTAGTTTCCATGGCAGTGAATGAGGAATCTTCACCATTGTGAACGTCCTCCATAAAGTCATTGAGTGCAGATTTTCTTCTGTAAAGAGCAAAATAAAGCGTCAGTAGCGCAGCATATGGAGACCGCAGTGTTTGAGACGAGCACAAAGAGCAGTTCTCTCCTCTGAGTAACTAAAGCAGATGAACTGCAGCTTTTACTGCTCTTTTCTGCTTCAGCTTTCAGTTTCTCAGTGTTTTACAGCTCGTATAACGCTGTCCGCGTGTGCAGAGATGAGCTCACTGAGACTGATGTTCTTCTAATGACAGTCAAATGCAGAGAGCGAGCTGTTTTTCTGGATTCTGACTTTAATTTTTCCCCCAACTTTATTTATCGGATTCTCCAAACAAATATTGTACATTTTGACATGCAGAGAGAGAGAGAAGGAAAGTAAACAAAGCTACAAAATAATTGTCAATTGTTGACCCCCAAATATACAGTTGAAGTCAAAATTATTAGCCCCCCTTTGAATTCTTTTCTTTTTAAAATATTTCCCAAATGATGTTGAACAGATTCAGGAAATTTTCACAGTAATGTCTGCTAATATTTTTTCTTCTGGAGAAAGTCTTATTTGTTTTATTTTGGCTAGAATAAAAGCAGTATTACTTTTTTTATGAACCATTTTTATGTCAACATTATTAGCCCCTTTAAGCTATTTTTTTAACGATATTCTACAGAACAAACCATCATTATACAGTAACTTGCTTAATTACCCTAACCTGACTAATTAACCTAATTAAGCCTTTAAATATCACTTTAAGCTGAATACTAGTGTCTTGAAGCTAATCAAATATTATTTACTGTCATCATTTCAAAGATAAAATAAATGAGTTATTAGAAATGAGTTATTAAAACTATGTTTAGAAATGTTGAAAAAATCTGCTCTCCGTTTAACAGAAATTGGGGGAAAAATAAACAGGGGGGGCTAATAATTCTGAATTTAACTGTATATATATTTCATAATAATAAAAAACTCGTGCCAACCTAAACAACTAATTAGGATTCTGACTTTATTCGGATATTATATTAGTTAAATGCAAAATTATTTAGCCATCTGTGATTTTTATTTATTTATTTATTTATTTATTTATTTATTATTATTTTTTTCCCCAAGTGATTTTGATCAGGGCAAGGAAATTTTCACATAATTTCCTATAATATTTTTTCTTCCTGTGAAATTCTTGTTTATTTTAGTTAGACTGGAATAAAGGTAGTTTTTAATTCTCAATAAAGGCCAATGTTATTAACTCCATTATGAAGTAAATGTGTTTGCTTCAACAGCAGTACTACTGTTCTTTATAATAATAGAGTTTATTTCAACATTTTTATGGAATATCCTGTTTGTCCATGTTTTAACTTTGCATACTTCTGTTGCCAAAAATATTTCATTATATTTCAATAGTTCATTTCATATCCTTTGCTTTAGATAATACATTTAATCAATCGTTAAACACACAATCCATAAAGAAGATTCTCTTACAAAACATTTTAAAGGCTCTTCCTAAAATCTTTAATTCCTAAAAACAGACAGTCTTTGCCCAGTCTAAATATTATTTATCTTTGCTTAATATAAGTTGTTGTTTAAAGAAACAAAAGAAATGTATGGCTTTATTGGAATTTTTATAAGGAAGATTTTATTAATTTAATGAAAGTTTATTATAATAATGAAGAATTTGTTCACTCAAAAAAAGTGTTATTCTTTTAATTGTCATTTTTACTGCTTAATATAAACCGTGAAACTGCGAGACTATTATAATACCATCAATATCTAATATCATTACAACCCTACTTGGATGGCTATTAGATTTTCACTGACATCCCAAATTTAGCCTTATTTTATCCAAGATCATGGTTAAATACTATGAGATTTTCACTGACATCCCAAATTTAGCCTTATTTTACCCAAGATCATAGTTAAATACTCTGAGATTTTCACTGACATCCCAAATTTACCCTTATTTTACCCAAGATCATGGTTAAATACTATGAGATTTTCACTGACATCTTAAATTTAGCCTTATTTTACCCAAGATCTTGGTTAGATGTCTATTAGATTTTCACTGACATCCTAAACTTAGCCTTGTTTTAGCCAAGATGCTGATTAGATGTCTGTTAGATTTTCACTGTCATCCTAAATTTAGCTTTGTTTTATCCAAGATGCTGATTAGATGTATTTTAGATGTCTATTAGATTTTCACTGACATCCTAAACTTAGCCTTGTTTTAGCCAAGATGCTGATTAGATGTCTATTAGATTTTCACTGACATCCCAAACTTAGCTTTGTTTTATCCAAGATGCTGATTAGATGTATTTTAGATGTCTATTAGATTTTCACTGACATCACAAATTTAGCCTTATTTTACCCAAGATCTTGTTTAGATGTCTATTAGATTTTCACTGACATCCTAAACTTAGCCTTGTTTTAGCCAAGATGCTGATTAGATGTCTGTTAGATTTTCACTGTCATCCTAAATTTAGCCTTGTTTTAGCCAAGATGCTGATTAGATGTATTTTAGATGTCTATTAGATTTTCACTGACATCACAAATTTAGCCTTGTTTTATCCAATATCATGATAAGATGTCTATTAAACATAGAATAGTTTGGTGGGATGTTTCTCTTTATAGAGCCTGCAGTGATGAAAGTGAGTAAAAGGTTTGTTTGAGTGGCCGTTCTCTGAACCCAAACGTTGTGTTTTTGTCTACATTAGAGGACAGGTATTGTCATCTGTCCATAAACACACTGACGTGCTGACGGAGAGGATCTTCAGTGTAGACCTCACTCAAAGCCTGTCAACACCATTATTTTTAATGACTAAAAACAGGTTTGGACTGGAAATGTGGTTCAAAGAAGGGTCAAACTGTAACAAGTCATTAGTTGACTTAAAGTGAGTAAACCTTAAAGAACTGGACAAAATTGTTGATACTATTCAGTGTTATTATTGATTTGCCTTATTTAATGCTTCTGTTGAACCCCAATTCAAAAGCAATACCTGTTTTTCATTCGTTTTTTTAATGAATGACCGTGTAATAATTGAGTGAGTCGTTAATTCACTGAACCATAGTAATCTGGAATTAATTATTGAATAAATTAATTAGTTTTGCTAATTAATTAGTTACTTTGCATGACATTGACAAGACTTTTGTACACAATGTTTTTAAGATGCATCATCAATCGGCCATATTTGAGAGCAGAATGTAAACAATGCTTCTTAACTGAACAAAACTAGCATGTTTTTGGTGATAATAGCAATTTGCTGCTGAGAATGATCAATTATATCATAATATAATAATTTGGGCTGTACTAATCAGTCGGACAAGAACATTAAAAGGACTATAGAATGACAAAAGCAAAAAGAAACCAATGAGAAGAGAGAAAAACAGTTGAAAACAAAACTGTGTGAGGAGCTAAAGGACTAATATGCACAATATATTCCAAAATTATCGTTGTCGTGATAGTAGTATATGCAATATACGTATCACAGACCTGTGTGATCAATTACATTTATGTATTGGTTGTTCATCTAAATTTGCCCAATCAGATGAGGCTTTACTATCTTTAGCCTCGCCTCTCCAGCAGTTGCTGTTTTGCTATTGGCTAGAGTGGCTCAATGGTGGAACCCAAAGCTAAAAACAAACATTAGTAGGCGGAGTCTAGATGAGAGGGGAAAATGACAACAGCCAATCAGAGTCAGAATAGCTGCACATGTTTTCACTCATTCATAGTGTTTTACAGACTTAATAGTTTGCGTCTTTTTAAATAAAACTTATATTTAAAATGTTTAATATATTTGTTACAGAATAACCCCTTACCCAACAATGTAACCCCTTACAGATGAGGGAATGCATGTAAAAAAATAATAATGAAATTATAATAAAATTATAAAAAATCAACTAAAAGAAAATAATACAAATAAATAAATAAATAAAAGTTATTGCCATAATAATTACTTTTCAGGGGATACATTCGTACAGGTTACATTGTATTGCATTGTAGTTACCTCAAATTACAGTAAGTAACCTCTAAATATACATATCTAAATATGTCGTAATACTTTTCCACTTCTTCAGAAAAAATCAGTCTTTATTTGTAGACATGCAGTCATTTACTCCATTACATAGACCTGTTTAAGTCTCTGAATCCACTGATACACCTGTGTGCATTATCATTGTACTGTTATAATTTGTTTTGCAATCAGTAATAGTATCCTTAGGACAAATCTTGTTTCTTCCTTAAACATTTCTTTGGACAGTGCTCCCAGTAAACACACAACTGGTTCCAGAGGAATTTCTATATCTAATATCTTATCATTTCTTTTTAAACATTTTTCCAAAATTCTTGAATCTTAGTCCCAAAAAATGTGGGTATGATCTCCAATTTCATCCTCCAACACAAAGCAACAGATGGTCCCTTCACATATGTCGAAATTACAAAAGGAGTATTAAAGTACCTCAGTTTTACTTTCCAATCCAATTCTTTCCATAATTGACTATTAATTCCTTTATGACGCATAACTCAATCCAGACCTCATCCTCAATTATGATATTTAGTTCTAGTTCCCATTTTCCTTTAACGTGATCTGTATTTTGTACAGTATTAGCTACTAATCTTTTGTATAAATGGGAGACGTGTTTTTTTAGCTGGGATGTTTTTTTCTGCAGCATTTATAAAGTATTCCTCTATTTTATTTGGTTCTTGAGTGACTAGAGCTTTTTCTTTATGGTTTGTAATGTCTTATTTGGAAGAACCTATACATATCTTCAGATGAAATGGTTTGCATCTTGACACAGTTTTTTTTTAGTTTGAATTAGAATTAAGTCAGTAGATATAATAGCATTTATTAAATACTGAATAATAGCGGTGACCTGTTTATTTTAGTATCATTAATGAAATGATTTAAAAGCACAACTAAATAAGCATTTTTCTAGGGAAATGTTACACCATAAGAAATATTACTCCATTACTCAGCAACAGTATTGCATATCGCAAATGTTTCCAGTATCATGCATTCGTACTAAAGAACGTTTGTGGCCAAACTGAAGCTGCATTTCCGTAGAAAGCGTCTTAACAACATTCACGTTTGTGCTTTATTTCCTTTAGGGATGCACAACATTTCTGTCTGCCAAAAATTTCAGCTGAAAGGAAAAAATCAGGTGTTTTGTAAACAGTGGTGGAACTGAAATCTGAGATCCGCATCTCAAACCCTTACGACAGATCTTTGACTTTGTCTCTTTGTTCGGTGTAGTGACAGCACCTTTCACTATGGCCCACTCGACTCATATCTTCAAGTCTGTGTGTGTGTGTGTGTGTTAGTGTGTGTGTGACCTTTGACTTCTGACCCTGGTTGACACCTTCACACCCACCCAGGAAATGACCTTACACTGACCTGCTGACATAAAGCCCTGAATGAGCCGAGTTAAAGATGGCCGTCATCATCATCAGCAGATCTGGGGGCTGCGTGGGCTTATTTAAGAAAGCCTATTACATGATAATGGGCATTTGAACTAAACGATGAGGGGCTTTAGGGCAGGCGGGGGGCAGAGAAGCAGTGGTGGGCCGCGGTTGATAAATGAATGGAGAGTCAACACCCATCTGCTCCAGCATCTCCAGTGCCTCTCGCTGGCACATTCGCTTATATTCACAAACGGCATTATAAAGTTTAACGCTGAAGTGTGTACATTTACCAAACTGTAAAATACTGGTTACAGATTTCAGCTGTTTGCTTCAGCAGTTTAACTAATTCAACAGAAAACAGTGGCTTGACCAATGGGAGAAGTTTGGGGCGGGGCATCCGATTCTCTGACCAATAGAAGACCAGAGTTGTGGGTAAGAAACTGAAAATGTGACACCCTGAATGGTTAATCTCATGTGTTTATACAGTATTGTTCAAAATAATAGCAGTACAATGTGACTAACCAGAATAATCCAGGTTTTTAGTATACTTGTATTGATACATGGCGAACAAGTTACCAGTAAGTGCAGTAGATTCTCAGAAAACAAACAAAACCCAGCATTCGTAATGTGCACGCTCTTAAAGCTGTGCAATTGGGCAATTAGTTAAAAGAGGTGTGTTCAAAAAATAGCCATGTCTGCTGTTGATTATACAAACTTAAATCTAATTTGTACAAACGTTTTTGTTTATAGGATTTATCAATCCTATGAATCTCTAAACTAAAATCTAGTTGTATGAACACAGTTTTTTATAACTGCTTCACATCTGTGTGGCATGGAGTCACCAGCTTGTGGCACCTTTCAGCTGTTATTCCACTCCATGGTTCTTTAACAACGTTCCACAATTCCTTTACATTTCTTTCTTTTGCTTCAGAAACAGCATTTTTGATGTCACCCCACAAGTTCTCGATTGGGTTAAGATCCGGGGATTGGGCTGGCCACTCCATAACATTAATTTTGTTCTTTTGGAACCAAGGCTCGTTTACTAGTGTGTTTGGGGTCATTGTCTTGTTGAAACAACCATTTCATTTCCTCTTCCTCTTCAACATGACCTCTTCAATTATTTTGACATATGCAAACTGATCCATGATCCCTAGTATGCGATAAATAGGCCCAACACCATAGTAGGAGAAACATGCCCATATCATAATCCTTGCACCACTATGCTCCAATGTACTGTGGCTTAAATTCAGATTTTGGGGGTCGTCTCACAAACTGTCTGTGGGCCTTGGACCCAAAAAGGACCGTTTTACTCTCATCCGTCTGAGAAAATGTTCCACCATTTCTCTTTAAGCCACTTGATGTGTTCTTTAGGCAAATTATAACCTTTTCTGCATATGCCTTGTTTTTAACACAAGGACTTTGCAGGGATTCCTGAAAATAAATTAGCTTCACTCAGACGTCTTCTAACTGTCACAGTGCTTACAGGTAACTCCAGAATGTCTTTGATCATCCTGGACGTGATCATTGGCTGAGTCTTTGGCATTCTGGTTATTTTTCAATCCATTTTGTTGGTTGTGTTCCGTTCTCTTCCACGTCCCTCTGGTTTTGCCCTCCATTTTAAGGCATTGGAGATCATTTTAGCTGAACAGCCTATAGGTGTGGGCAATATGACCTAAAATTAATATCACGGTATTTTTCATCTTTTGAACGGTGACGGTATAATATCATGGTATTACTTTCAATAGCAAAATAATATACATTTCAAGGAAGAACGGACAAAAAAAAGTCTCACTTCTATCACTCTTTAAGTTTTGGTTTGGGTTTGTGTCATTGTAAATGCTCAGTCTCGTTATGAGCTGATCTTCATTTTTCTCTGTTTGTGGAATAAAGCGGCACCAATTTATGAGCAGACAGAGCAGGATTCTCGCGATGACCACCGGCGCAATACTGCTCTTTGTTATGAGCCGTAGTTTCAGTGTAAACTTAGTAAAGGTGAGTTTCTTTGGCGATGATGTGATACAGTATTAGATTTTACATTTAGCGGACATTTGCTCTGAACATGCAGTGAAAGCAACGCAACAAGATTCGGGCACCTTCTCCGAAAACCCTCGATTGATCTCAGCTGGTGGATCAACATTTACCTCATGTCATGATCGCTGTCATCTGCGCCATTATTATTATTATTATTATTATTATTATTATTATTATTATTATTATTATAACTTTAAGTGAGGTTTGCAAACCTGTGCACTTTTCACTCTTCAGCCGTTTGCTTTTCCTGCAGTAACAAAAGCTCCCTGTTATCTGACAGCGGGAAGCGTTGAGTGACTGACAGCTAATATGAACCAATACAGTGGCAGCGTAGAGCAATTCAGCAAGTTTTTAGAGAAAATCAAATCAGATTGCACTACAACCACTATATTCAGACACACAAATGCTCTCAAATATATTATGAGGGCGCATAGATTAAATTTCGGGCGCTCATGCGACCAAAATGGTTGCAATTTCGAGCCCTGTAGTATAAGGACATGTATTCAGACCACAACTGAACGTTTGAAGAAAATTGAATGCCTTATTATTTAGAATTAGCTATTATTGATGTAAATGCAGCCGTTCAAGGCGCATAATTGATTTATTACGGTATTGACGGTATTAGAAAATCCATGTCGTGGCGCAATGTCACACCGGTGATGACTATGACACCGGTGTACCGCCCACCCCTAACAGCCTATAATATTTTTGCACCTCTTTATATGTTTTCCCCTCTCAAATCAAGTTTTTAATCAAGGTACGATGTTCTTCTGAACAATGTCTTGAACGACGCATTTCCCTCAGGCTTTCAAATGCATGTTCAACAAGTGCAGGCTTCAAGCTTGAATAGGGGCCAGCTGATTCACTCCTGTTTTTTCACTAGATTGATGACCCGCACTGAATGCCACACTGCTAACACACCCCTTTTAACTAATTGCCCAATTGCACAGCCTTAAGTGCGTGCATGTCATGAATGCTGGGTCTTGTTTGTTTTCTGAGAATCTACTGCACCTACTGGTAAATTGTTTGCCATGTATTAATACAAGTATACTAAAAACCTGGATTATTCTGGTTACATTGTACTGCTATTATTTTGAACAATACAGTATCAATACGCTACCTGACAAAAGTCTTGTCGCCTATCCAAGTTTTAGGAACAGCAAATAATCACTTGACTTGTAATTGATCATTGGGTATCAGAAGTGGCTTATATGAAAGGTAAAGGCCTCTAGATTATGCTTATTTGACCAAAATAAAAGATGATCATGCCTTGATAGGACTCCCAGAGTTCATCAAGACTCTTTGTGTTCATCTTCAATGCCGCCTCCTCCATCTTACCCCAGACATGCTCAATAATGTTTATATCTGGTGACTGTGCTGGCCAATCCTGGAGCACCTTTACCTTCTTAGCTTTCAGGAACTTTGATGTGGAGGCTGAAGTATGAGAAGGAGCGCCATCCTGCTGAAGAATTTGCCCTCTCCTGTGGTTTGCAATGTAATGGGCTGCACAAATAGCCCCTTTCACACAGTGATACCGGTAAATATCTGGAAAATTTCCGTTACGACTTTACCAGTAAATTAAAAAAAAAGGTGTTCACACAGGCACAGACGTTCTGTAATTTTTCCGGAATATACAGTTCACACATCCATTCCAAAATACCGGTAAATCATTAACCAGAAATGAGCTTTAAATGGCTGCGCTTGTATTTGTAAACTTAGAAGGGGTCTGCCTTTTTTCTGATGGCTTCACTTTTATTTAAAGCTTTAGCGTTCATGCAGCTGCTTTGTAAGACATTCAAAGGCAGAAATAGGAACCGCAGCTAAATGTTCACACACTAGACTACATTATAAATTCTGTGGATGGAGAAGTATCCTGAACAACTTCGATGAAAACATATGGAGGAACACTTTCAGATGTCGAGATGTTCATGATATGTGTGTGTGTGCTAAGCAGACCTCGAAGGTAAACAAACCGCGGTTTGAGCATTTTATCGATGATTTTTTACACCGTTGGCATTAAAAAGGACCATAGAAACGTTATCTGACTAACATCAAGAAGCTAAATGTGTTTGGAAAAATATTCAAAGGCTTTTATTTACATGTGATGTGAATGTTCTGATTGGCTGGAGTAGACGTCTCATGTCAGCGCGTTCTAGATGTAATTTTCCAGAAAGGTCTGCATGTGTGAAATGGGCTAATGTCTTGACACCTCAGGCTGTTGATTTTGCTGTCCACTCTGCAGATCTCAGTTTAATTCAGTGGATGTTTTTTATCGCTAACATAACAAAAGGGTAGTCAGATTTCCCAGAGCTTATCGTGCAAAACTCATTCTGCTAGCTGAAACACAGAGAACACATAAGACATCACCCCCAACAGCACATACGGGTTAAAGTAAGTGTAAACTGCAGAAACTTGACCCTTTCCATCTACACCGTACACACATCAGCGCGTCACTGCTCGGCGCTCTTCATCCCGGGCCGGCAGATTTGATGGTTTTCAGCGATCGCCGTTTGACTTTAACCTAAGTGGACGTGTGTGTGGAAACAATGATGTTAGGAGCTCTTAATTTCCCCTGGAAACGCCATCAATTATTCATGCTGATGCAGTGGGCCGGTGCTGCGGCTGGCGTCGTCGCTCCGTGAACCGCTGTTAATTACAACCTACAAGACGCTTACAGTTAATTTGGGGCCGAGCATATTGTCTCTCAGAGCCTCATAAATTATCCTGAAGGTGAAGGAGAGCTCGGGGGAAACGCTTATGAACATTTCATCAATCTGCTCCACACAGCACAGCTGCTGCTGTCAGAGTCCGCATGTGGAGGAGCAGCGCTGGGCGGAGGGTCAGAGCCAGGACCGAGGGGGGCCCGTCACACACACACACACACTCACACACACAGCCCATCATGTCCTGCTCCTACACACACACACACCCTGTCACACACACACACACACAGCCCATCATGTCCTGCTCCTGCACACACAGACCGTCACATGTCCCGCACACAGACACATACACACCTCGTCACGTTCTGCACACACACACTCCATCAGCCCCCCCCCACACACACACACACCTCGTCACATCCCGCTGCTGCTCTACCGCACATACACACCCCATCACATACCACACATCCCGTCCTGCTTTCACGCACCTCGTCACGTCCTGCATACACACACATGGGGTGTCACACGGCTCACTCCCTCACACACACTCACAATCACGTTACACACACACACACACACACACACACACACACCAACACTGGGCTTAGAGCCACACTGGCACTCTTCAGCCTGTCCTACTCTATTAATTTACTTAAAGCGTGCTCCGCAGCCAAGACCTCTTCCTTTCATCTGCTGCTGTGTGTGTGTCTGTGTGTGTGTGTGTGTGTGTGTGTGTGTGTGTGTGTGTGTGTGTGTGTGTGTGTGTGTGTGTGTGTGTGTGTGTGTGTGTGTGTGTGGTCATTACCAGCTCAGTTGGTGCGTTATCATAAGTAAACAAGCTTCTGGCTCAGATCACAGAGAAATGGTCTATCTACAGTAGGAATGGTCCATCTAGAGTAGAAATAGTCCATCTAGATTAGAAAGGGTCCATCTAGAGTAGAAATTGTCCATCTAGAGTAAGAATGGTCCATCTAGAGTAGAAATTGTCCATCTAGAGTAGAAATTGTCCATCTAGAGTAAAAATTGTGCATCTAGGGTAGAAATTGTCCATCTAGAGTAGAAATTGTCCATCTAGAGTAGAAATTGTCCATCTAGAGTAGAAATTGTCCATCTAGAGTAAGAATGGTCCATCTAGAGTAAGAATGGTCCATCTAGAGTAGAAATTGTCCATCTAGAGTAAGAATGGTTCATCTACAGTAGAAATAGTCCATCTAGAGTAGAAATTGTCCATCTAGAGTAGAAATTGTCCATCTAGAGTAAGAATGGTCCATCTAGAGTAAGAATGGTCCATCTAGAGTAGAAATTGTCCATCTAGAGTAGAAATTGTCCATCTAGAGTAAGAATGGTCCATCTAGAGTAGAAATTGTCCATCTAGAGTAGAAATTGTCCATCTAGAGTAGAAATTGTCCATCTAGAGTAGAAATTGTCCATCTAGAGTAGAAATAGTCCATCTACAGTAGAAATAGTCCATCTAGAGTAGAAATTGTCCATCTAGAGTAGAAATTGTCCATCTAGAGTAAGAATGGTCCATCTAGAGTAAGAATGGTCCATCTAGAGTAGAAATAGTCCATCTAGAGTAAGAATGGTCCATCTAGAGTAGAAATTGTGCATCTAGAGTAGAAATAGTGCATCTAGAGTAAGAATGGTCCATCTAGAGTAGAAATAGTCCATCTAGAGTAGAAATTGTGCATCTAGAGTAGAAATAGTCCATCTAGAGTAAGAATGGTC
Organism: Danio aesculapii; assembly: GCF_903798145.1. Classification (NCBI taxonomy): domain Eukaryota; kingdom Metazoa; phylum Chordata; class Actinopteri; order Cypriniformes; family Danionidae; genus Danio; species Danio aesculapii. Next base: position 1,948,709 of record NC_079459.1, read on the forward strand.
CATCTAGAGTAGAAATTGTCCATCTAGAGTAGGAATGGTCCATCTAGAGTAGGAATGGTCCATCTAGAGTAAGAATGGTCCATCTAGAGTAGGAATGGTCCATCTAGAGTAGGAATGGTCCATCTAGAGTAGGAATGGTCCATCTAGAGTAGGAATGGTCCATCTAGAGTAGGAATGGTCCATCTAGAGTAAGAATGGTCCTTCTAGAGTAGGAATGGTCCTTCTAGAGTAGGAATGGTCCATCTAGAGTAGGAATGGTCCATCTAGAGTAGGAATGGTCCATCTAGAGTAAGAATGGTTCATCTAGAGTAAGAATGGTCCTTCTAGAGTAGGAATGGTTCATCTAGAGTAGGAATGGTCCATCTAGAGTAGGAATGGTCCATCTAGAGTAAGAATGGTCCTTCTAGAGTAGGAATGGTCCTTCTAGAGTAGGAATGGTCCATCTAGAGTAGGAATGGTCCATCTAGAGTAGGAATGGTCCATCTAGATTAAGAGTGGTTCATCTAGAGTAGGAATGGTCCATCTAGAGTAAGAATGGTTCATCTAGAGTAGGAATGGTCCTTCTAGAGTAGGAATGGTCCTTCTAGAGTAGGAATGGTCCTTCTAGAGTAAGAATGGTTCATCTAGAGTAGGAATGGTCCATCTAGAGTAAGAATGGTTCATCTAGAGTAGGAATGGTCTTTTTTTTCTTTTGCTTGGTCATGTTCTTGTTTGTTTGTTTGTTAGTTTTTTTTTTGTTCCTCTTTTATTATTCTGACTTTATTGCTTCTTTTTGTCTGTTTTGTTTGTTCTTTTTGTTTTCATTTTTTTGTATTCGTCCTTTTCATTTGTACACTATTTGTTTACTTATCTTTATATAACATTAATGTATTTTTAATGTACCGATTGATTTCTTTTCAAACAAAAAATCTGGTTTCCAGTTTGGAACCCTCTGGTCTGCTCTCTCCTGTGCTCCTTCTGGTAAGTGTGTGTGCAGTCGTACATCAGATGGACAGTGAGGTGTGAGGTGTGAACTGTGCTCTTCATCCCTCAATCTGTCAATTAGTGCCCCTCAGATCAGAGCAGGGGGACTGTGGGCTTTGATAGTGAGAGCTGCCCCAAACTGAGCTGACAGGGCTGTTCTGTGCTCTCCGGCTGCAGGTTTTTTTTTTTCTTTAAATGTTTGATGATAAGACTGGGGGTTGTGCTTTCTCTTGAGTTAGAATGTTTAAGTTAATAAAAAACGAACTGATGAAAGTAACCAAACCTTAATCAGCAGTATTAATCAGCTGACCCAATGCTTACACTTCTGTTTATTTGAGTCTGATCAGAAATGATCACATGACACTAGCGATGTCCTGTGAGAGACTAGTGATGTCCTGTGAGAATCTAGAGAGACTAGTGATGTCCTGTTAGAGACTAGAGAGACTAGTGTTGTCCCGAGAGAGAATAGAGAGACTAGTGGTGTCCCTAGAGAGACTAGTGATGTCCCGAGAGAGACTAGTGATGTCCTGTTAGAGACTAGAGAGACTAGTGATGTCCCTAGAGAGACTAGTGATGTCCTGTGAGAATCTAGAGAGACAAGTGATGTCCCGAGAGAGACTAGATAGGCTAGTGATGTCCTGTTAGAGACTAAAGAGACTAGTGTTGTCCCTAGAGAGACTAGATAGGGTAGTGATGTCCTGTTAGAGACTAGAGAGACTAGTGATGTCCTGTTAGAGAATAGAGAGACTAGTGATGTCCCGTTAGAGAATTGAGAGACTAGTGATGTCCTGTTAGAGAATAGAGAGACTAGTGATGTCCTGTTAGAGAATAGAGAGACTAGTGATGTCCTGTTAGAGAATAGAGAGACTAGTGATGTTCTGTTAGAGAATAGAGAGACTAGTGATGTCCTGTTAGAGAATAGAGAGACTAGTGATGTTCTGTTAGAGAATAGAGAGACTAGTGATGTCCTGTTAGAGAATAGAGAGACTAGTGATGTCCTGTTAGAGAATAGAGAGACTAGTGATGTCCTGTTAGAGAATACAGAGACTAGTGATGTCCTGTTAGAGAATAGAGAGACTAGTGATGTCCTGTTAGAGAATAGAGAGACTAGTGATGTCCTGTTAGAGAATAGAGAGACTAGTGATGTCCTGTTAGAGAATAGAGAGACTAGTGATGTCCTGTTAGAGAATAGAGAGACTAGTGATGTCCTGTTAGAGAATAGAGAGACTAGTGATGTCCTGTTAGAGAATAGAGAGACTAGTGATGTTCTGTTAGAGAATAGAGAGACTAGTGATGTCCTGTTAGAGAATAGAGAGACTAGTGATGTTCTGTTAGAGAATAGAGAGACTAGTGATGTCCTGTTAGAGAATAGAGAGACTAGTGATGTCCTGTTAGAGAATAGAGAGACTAGTGATGTCCTGTTAGAGAATAGAGAGACTAGTGATGTCCTGTTAGAGAATAGAGAGACTAGTGATGTCCTGTTAGAGAAAAGAGAGACTAGTGATGTCCTGTTAGAGAATAGAGAGACTAGTGATGTCCTGTTAGAGAATAGAGAGACTAGTGATGTCCTGTTAGAGAAGAGAGAGACTAGTGATGTCCTGTTAGAGAATACAGAGACTAGTGATGTCCTGTTAGAGAATATAGACTAGTGATGTCCTGTTAGAGAATAGAGAGACTAGTGATGTCCTGTTAGAGAATAGAGAGACTAGTGATGTCCTGTTAGAGAATAGAGAGACTAGTGATGTCCTGTTAGAGAATAGAGAGACTAGTGATGTCCTGTTAGAGAATATAGACTAGTGATGTCCTGTTAGAGAATAGAGAGACTAGTGATGTCCTGTTAGAGGATAGAGAGACTAGTGATGTCCTGTTAGAGGATAGAGAGACTAGTGATGTCCTGTTAGAGAATAGAGAGACTAGTGATGTCCTGTTAGAGAATAGAGAGACTAGTGATGTCCTGTTAGAGAATAGAGAGACTAGTGATGTTCTGTTAGAGAATAGAGAGACTAGTGATGTCCTGTTAGAGAATAGAGAGACTAGTAATGTCCTGTTAGAGAATAGAGAGACTAGTAATGTCTATGAGAAACAGATTTAGTATTATTATTTTTTTCATTTTAGTTTAAATGGTTATGTCCAGTCTTGTCATTCATTCCCTTGGGAACTAGTTAATGTAAAGTGTGTTTAATTTCAAGTGATTATATCCTCTTAATAGCCTCTATTATCCTAACCTATATAATACAAATATATAATAACTCCAGGCCTAATAGTTGACTTGTTCCAGCTTCTTGTTCACCTCACACTGTAGTCTTCCAGTGAATCTCTGGAAGTTAAATCTGCCTGTAATAAACCCATGTGTTGTGTTTGCTCTGGCGAATGACCTTCTGTGTTTGGGCTCCGTCTGGGTCTTAGCGAAAGCCTTCTCCTCCATAAGACTGGCACGTTTTGGCACCTCGGACAGACGCATAAACAGATGCAGTCTCTGTTAGTAATGACAGGTGATTATATGTGGCAGCAGTGCCAAGGCAATTAAACGGCGGGCTGACGGCACCATTTGGCGCACTGTTATCCCAGCGTTAAGGCTAATTGTGGCGGCACTTTCGCTCCTGCCAGGACACTGCTCCGAACATCGTTAATTTTACACCAATACATGTCGTCTGGAGATGAATGCTGGCTCTCTGAGGCTCTTCGGCTCAGGCTGGGATCAGACACGGTGAAGTAATTACCCAACGCTTCATCGTTATAATCAGTCAAACCCATTCTCTCTGAGGCGCACGTTTGCGATGATTTCCCAAATATGAGAAACCAATTGAGTTTGGAGACATCGGTCGCGCTTGAGTTTTAGATTTATACCAAATAGTGTCTCGGTAATGTCTGATCTGCAACATGTGACTACTCATTGGTACATGAAGTAGCCCAAATGTGTTGTGCCTTACACATTTGGGCGTTTTGACTAAAGGGGATTTTTCATTTACATACACAAATACATAACCAAAGGTAAACACCGTAGGTGGGATGTCCCGATCAGGTTTTTTTTTATGAGTCTGAGTCATTTGATTTTGAGTACCGATACCGAAACCCAATCCGATACTTCTATAAATACTTAAAAAAAATAATAAAGAAGAGCAAAGAAACAGATCCAGGATGTTCCTTATTTTTTATTCAATTCACCTTATTTTACTTGTAACTAAATATAAAAATAATCGAATATAAAAACAGTTTATATATCTCACAGTTTGCTATGGCGATATTGTCGTCATCACCTTTATAATACCTCCAGACCGCAGACATACTCGCGCTTTTGGCTTCAAGCTGCTTCCATGTTCGACTATGCCGGCCAACATTTAACCAATAGCGTCTCTGCAACAGTGATGTCATGCTGCACTCGGTGCTGTTTCTGTGTGAAGTCAAGAAAGAGATCTAACTCTGTGCCACCACATAACTATAGATGTGTTAAAAAAAGACTATATATATGTATATATATATTAGTTCTGAGTGGGAGGTAACGTCCGATTCCAATCGAGTCTGAAACCATGTAGGGGGTTATGTTGGTTAAAACGTTTTTTTTTTCCTACTTGGGGCTTTTTTAAGTTTAGACTTTTTTCAAATGTGTTAAAAATAAATTAGAATTGTTCGAATGCAGGCACCGTGGTGGCGCAGTAGGTAGTCCTGTCGCTTCACAGCATAAAGGTCGCTGGTTCGAGCCTCTGCTTGGTCAGTTGGCGTTTCTGTGTGGAGTTTGCATGTTCTCTCTGCGTTCGCGTAGGTTTCCTCCGGGTGCTCCGGTTTCCCCCACAGTCCAAAGACATGCGGTACAGGTGAATTGGGTAGGCTAATAGTACATGAATGTGAATGAGTGTGTGTGGATGTCCCAGATATGGGTTGCGCCTCGAAGGGCATCCGCTGTGGCAACCCCTAGATTAATAAAGGGATTAAGCCGAAAAGAAAATGAATGAATGAATGTTCCAATGCAGAAAAAACTCAACAGTTGTGAGATTGAAATTGGAAAGTCGAGATTTCTTTGTTTTTGTCTTGTTCAATTTTATTGTATTAAGCCTCATTCACATTACAAGTGACTCGCAGAGGCAAAGCGACAAGCGATCATTCATTTCAACGTAGAGTGAGTGACTGACTTCCGGCGACCCACGTCTTTGCGAGCGACAGTGACTGTTGGCAACCAGGTGGGCGTGTCGAGCAACATGACAAAGTTGAGGATCCTTTAACTTTATGCAAATGAAGAACGACTTTCTTGAGTGACAGCCAATAGGAGCACCAGTAGAGCTCATGTGATCTTCTCTCAGCTCGCTTAGAGGCTGGTTGTGTTCTCCGTGCTGTAGACTACAAATTCTCTGCTAGTGTGAATGAGGCATTAGCAAGCATAAGATCAAAATTCTAGCTCTCCATCTCAGAATTTTGAGTTTTTGTCTTCTCAGAAGTTCAAGATTATTTCTCAGAATTAATCAGTGGCGAGAAACAAACTTCACCAATTGACAAAAGTGAAAGAAAAAAAACCTTGAGAGAAACCAAGCTCAGTTGGACACTGATTTCTCCTCTGGCCAAACTTCTCGTGCAGAGCTACAGTCTAGGCGCCGGAGGAAGGAGAACGCTGGACGTTCATCATGGAGAAGCTGCAGGTGTGAGTAGGTCACCGGTGGGTGTTAAGGCTGGCCCACTTATCTGTCACTGAGATCTTTTTAGGAATCGGTCTCATGCTCATGACTGCCACAACATCTGCTCAGGGTACGGCCTGGTCCAGGATTATGGAGTCCTCGGGATAAGGAAAAGCAGGCTAACATAAGCGTAGATGCCATTCAAGTTATTATGTCTTTTGTGAAGTGTTCCCAGCTTTAGAACTGAAAGTTTATATCAACATTACTAGTCTCTTACAGGACATTACTAGTCTCTCACTGAATATATTTTGGAATTGGAAGATATATCTTCATGCATTTATTATGAGAAATAATAGTCAGAATTGGGAGACCAATGACTTTTCTGTTTTGAGAAAATCGTGGGTGTTAAAATCGTTACAGGAGATATAAACTCCTAATTTATTGTGAGATTCAAGTTCTGAATTGCGTTTAAACTAACTTTAGATCTTGCAATAAGGACTTTTGTTTTCAGAACTGTGTGTATCACAGAAATAATAACTAGAAGTCCGAAACAGAAAAGGTCTGAAATGGTGAGATTAGAACTGCAAAAAAAACCCTGTATACGTTATAGGGGTGTAATGGATTACAGTTGATCCGTGATTCGTAGGGATCACAACCCACGGTTCGTGAGCTGTGCATTAATACATTTGTGTAGTTGTAGATTGATCTTAAATTTGTAACAGTCACAGAGAGATCGTCCGTCGCATCATTCAAATCGCATCTATGAAAACATTTAGGCTTTCCTGTAAAATATGATGACGGTAGATGATATGGTGGGGTTCTAAGGTTATTAAAGGTGTTTTCTGTCACTACTTGTTTAACCTGTATCAATGCATTCAGTGTAAGCTGCACGATGAATCGTTAAAAGATCGGGATCTCAACACCCACGCAACATATTTTAAAATGATGGTGATTTGCATATGTTTATTAATCCTTCCAGTCACTGCATTCAAACCTGGAGATGCAAAAATCTAGATAGAGATTCAGTCTTTGGTCTTTTGAATTAGTTATGAAGTTACAAACAGTCAAATAACACAGAAATACTGGGAGAACAGTTTATAGTTTAGAAAAAAACACTGATTTGAGTGAATTTTTATGAGTGAATCATTTATTGAAAATAAGACTGAAATAAATATGGGTTGTACGATTTCTACGTTTAGCGTTATCAGCAACAGTAGCAGTAACAGCGAATTTTTCACTGCGCTAAATATTTAACAATTTATTTCTATTCAGCTGATTATTTCTTCATTTTATTTTTAATAATATTACAGTTTCGAAGTTCTGTTTGTTAAAACCAAATATGTTTTGCAGTACTGTTCATGTAATAAATGGAAAGCAAATGACATTTGTCTCCTCCCCTTTCTAGCTGATCCGAAAAATGGTCCGATCCATGGCTAAAAAACCATAATGTGGTCCAAACCGTGTGACTTGTGACCCGTTACACCACTAATACATTAGTCTATATATCTATATACATTTTTTTCTTAATTGAAGAGTTCTGTTATGATAAAATATTGCTAATTACCTCATTCATTCATTCATTTATTTATTTATTATTTTTCTCCCCATGTCAGAAACATGCTTTCATACGTTTAGTTGTGACTTAAGTGTCCAAATATTTTTGGGGGGGCCAAAAAACGCAGTGAATATTCAGCTGTTGAGTTGTAATCATAGCAGCCTTAATATACACGAGAGAAGCTCTTTATTTTAATAGACTTAAGCTGGTGTTGTAGTGCAGTTGTAGTCATCCTGAGTCCAGATTACAGTACAGCGTCTCCTGATCCGGTCAGCACAGAATGTTGATCCGCTCTCGAACACACGACACCGCCGGCCGTCACACACTGTTTTTCTTTAATTACCGAGGCCTTCGCTGCGAACAGACTCCGCTAAACACTTTTAATCAAGGAGGATTTGACACAGAATGATGGTCCAGTGTGGAATTTCACAGCCGTGTTCACAAGCCCTCGCAGGACGATCTGATCCACAGCTTTACACTACATGTGTCTGCCGAATTCAATTTGGATCTAAAACAACAGTGCGATTAGGAAGCAATGCGATCCATTTTGCGTCAAATATGGAGACTTTAGGACTTCAGACTTCTAATTAAAATAAAACTTTTACTTATTTGATTTGAGAACAATTTATTAAACACTTTATATTATTACAATCAGCAACTTTAAATGAATAGTTTTTCTATTTTTTGTTTGTTGATTTTTTTTTGTTGTTGTCTTTTGCCTCAAATCAAAGTTTGTACTATGATTTTAATAGCCAGTTGGCGCAGTTCAAGACTTACAATGTTTTAACGTGACTTTTAGCGTATAAAATGCATAGAAAAAAAAATGTGCTGAAAAAGAGAGCATCGCTAATAGACTCTTTCAATGGATTAAAGATATTATGTCCTCTATTTTAACAATATAAGAACACAGGTGCACTTAGGGTGTGTCTGAATCCACTTTTGCTATTTTAAGAAAGAGAAAAACAGTCTGCGCACCCAGCGCATGGTCTAAAAGTGGTTTTCTTAATGAGTTTTTGGGTGTGTTTTGGGTGTAAAGTGCATTAAACGTATAAGAGCGTCATCTCTAATTCTCTTTAAGAGCAAGTTGTGGTTGCACCATTGCAGTTTCAGTATTTACATGGTGGATATTTTAAGTAGAAAAGGTAAATGTTTTACTGCTCGCTCAAGGTAAAAGTGCACAGACAGTCTACAGAATGAGCCTATGTGTCGGCCGCTTCTATTCCACTTTGGATTTGTGAAACTTTGATTGTTTTGGACACACTCTACTCAAGACATCATTCTGTATTTATTTTCGTTTATTAAGTGCAAAGATTTTTAAATTCAGTTCTGATTTCCAGAAAATTAACAAAAACAAAACTGTGGTCAAGAATAGCTGAGCACCATAAATGTAAACCAATAATTATAAACACAAGTTTAAATATGCATATAACAAATACTACTACTACTACTACTACTAAGAATAATAATAATAACAATAAAAAATCTAAATTGTTATGAATAAACTGGCTACAACAGTTTTATTCCATTTTTAAAGATATTTATGTACTGCTGTGCATCCCTGTGTGTGTAATAAGCAGCGTGTATGTGCATTTCGAACCTGCATAGGTGCATATAACTAAAAAAATCTTTAAATAAACAAACTAACAAAAACTGTCGTTGACCTCAGAGCAGCTTTTAATTGGTCAATGCCGTGGTCTATTTCTGTTGCTTCAAATTTGTAAAATGCCAACATTACACCAGCAACGAAATAAATGAATAAAAACAACAAAGTGTGGTCGAAAAACAGCACCATAAAACTAAACCAATAATTATAAACGCATTTAAATATGTATATAACAAATACTACTACATCCACTACTACTACTAGTCCTCCTACTACTGAAAATAATAACAATGAAAAATTGTCATGAATAAACTGGCTACAACAGTGTTCTTTTGATTTTAAAGATGTTTGTGTACTGCTGTGCATCCCTGTGAGTGTAATAAGCAGCCTGTTTGTGCATTTTAGACCCGCATAGGTGCATATAATCAATAATTATAAACACAAATTTAAATATGCATATAACAAATACTACTACTACTACTACTACTACTACTAATAATAACAATAAAAATATATGAATTGTCATGAATAAACTGACTACAACAGTTTTCGTACAGTTTTAAAGATACTTGTGTACTGCTGTGCATCCCTGTGAGTGTAATAAGCAGCATGTTTGTGCATTTTGAACCCGCAAATGACTACAATACTTTTTAAATAACAAACAAATGAACTAATAATGTGCCATTGACTTTAAAGCAGCTTTTAATTGGTCAATGGCGTGGACTCTTTCAGTTGCATCAAAATAGTAAAACGTCAACAATACACCTTAACACACACCGATGAGCGCACAAATGGGTGCAAATGCATTTGGTTTTTAAACAACGTGGCTCAAGATGTGAAAATGATACCTGAGCCAGGCTGAAACTAGCAGAAAACACTTCCTGTTTCGTTGTGTGTGTGATAGGGCCCAATGTGTCTTTCATGCAGTAGATTTAACATACAGTAAATAGCCCAGAATGGCTTCCCCTTTGTCTTGCCGTCATTCTGCGCTTCCCTTGTCCTGTGTTAGTGAATGAGGAGTGTGTTCTGGTGTGTGTGTGTGTGTGTTGGCAGGGTTGAGGGTGTCAGATGGACTGTAATCAGGAGTCAGTGAACAGACTGTCCTCTCGCTGGGCTCGGTGCGTCTGATGCTGTCGGGACGCTGCGCTGTCAGTTTGGCCAAATTCAACACTTTTTAAATATTGGGTCAAAGACACTTCCTGTGAGCTTCCTTAATCTGCCGCGCCGCTGTGCCAAAGTCATTAACACACACTTTAACAGTTCCAAATGAGCATATGATTTTAGGGAAATATGGCATGTTTGCGTAGCGTGATCATCTGATGTTTGGAGGCACAGTGTGGTGCCGGTTCTGACGTGCAAGCATTACGGATGACAATAACAGTGCATGCAATTGTTTAATTTATTAACGAATGATGAATATGATGGTTATAATTAGGCCTGCACTTTATATCGTTTCTGCATCGATATCATAATGTGCGAGTCTGAAATAATCACATCGCAGGGATCTCCCATGGAGTTGGACATACATAACAGTTGACAACATTCATTCATTTTACTTTGGCTTAGTCCCTTTATTAATCAGGGGTCACCACAGCGGAATGAACCGCCAACTTATCTAGCATATGTTTTACACAGCGGATGCCCGTCCAGCTGCAACCCATTGCTGGGAAAAGTTAACAACACAGTGGAGTAATTTCATAGTTTAACCTTAGAGTGAAAGTTTTTGACAGCGACTCTGTTTACGAGTGTCTGGGGCGGTTGAGTAGTCGCTGCTGTCATGTGATGTACATTTTAACAGGATGGACTGTACCTCGCGTTCATTTCATACAGATTACAAAACCCAAAACTTTTGTTTTCCAGTGTAGTTGGTTCATTTAAAAGCACAGATGTCCAGCTTTATGTAGATATATTTCTTATGTCTGTGAGGCAAGGCTTCGCTGAGATTCCAGTGCGTTTGTTGACCACAAAAACGTAAAAGCACACATCTAGTCTGAGCTTCTGCCCCAGAAATGCGTCTCACTCCAGCGATCGATGATTGGCTCCTGTACTAGTAGGCGGGGCTTTATTCGCCATATTGCATTACACTTTTCCTCATTCAAAACTTCATTGGTTACACGTCTTGTGTGTTTATAGTCTTTGTTAATACAGTTGGCTTAAATTTAAAGCAAAACAAAGCAGCCAAACAACTGTGATATTCACCTTATTCTTCACGTACGAGCGGGCGCAGCCATTGGAATCTTTTTGGCTCGACTTCCGGTCTCATTCACGTCCATTCATTTTTAGACGTTAAAAACAGCTCGGTTTGCTGCTTGATGTTGCAAACTGACATTTTCTTATTATATTATTCTACTTTGTCATGAAAACACTTGCGTGTAGAGCCAGTAGTTTGACCGTTTTCTGCCGTTTATTATTCCTAGTCATTTCTCCCATAGGCAGCTGAGTCGGAAGTTCTAAAACAATCGCAAAAACGAGCGCAAGAATAAGGTCAATAAAACGTTATCCTAGTGTAGTTAAAAATACCCTTTTCATAGCGACTGACAATTTTCATCACAATCAGGTTAAAAGTCTCATAACTTCAATATTAATATGTCTCATTCCAACAGATGAACACATTTATTATATTTATATTAACTGCATATTAAACCATTGTGTCTGGCAGTTTATCTCCAGTTTCATGAACAATTTTCATCAAATGCACTTGATGTAAAGCCACTGTAGACGATCCAGTCATTACCGCAGAAATCACAGCACTAAATATAGGTCTGACTCCGCTGTCACGCAAAGTTGATTTCTGAAATTGCTCTAGACACATTTCATTCTTCATGCAAAGTCTTTCACGTCACATACGCCAAACGATCGCCATTTTCGTTCTTGTGCATCCCACGTTTGATATGAAACGCTCAGACTGATGTGCCTGAACTGCTGTCAGGCATCTGCCCCATCTCAATGTTGAAAGATCATCTGACAGCTGCTTTAGTGGATGAAATGAAGACGCTATTAAAGGGTGTTAAACACTGAGAGAATCTATAATGGGTGCATTTCAACTTTGCGAATCCTCTTATATTTACGGCGCTTTATAAAAAGTGGCACACTCAAAGAGAATACCAAAAAAAGTGCTCCATTATCTAGCTTATTTCCATCACAGTTGGAAAAGTTTATGCACTTTAACTCTCTTCTTAAGGACTTTTTTTTTTTATATATAATTTTTTAGGGGTTTTCACCTTTATTGATAGAACAGTGAAGATGTACAGACAGGAACGTGTGGGAAGCAGAGATGGGGAAGGGATCGGCAAAAGACTTCGAGCCAGGAATCGAACTCGGGTCGCCGTGAGCACCTTGGTTGTAGGCTATTGGCGCCAACAGAGCTTGCTTGTTTTTACACAATTGTTTATTAATAATGTTGTTACAAACCCCTGTTAGTCCAGGGGATGGTGGGGTTTGACATTCAGGCGTAATTAAAATATATTTATACAAACAGTGATTAAGTGCAAAAGACCACCAAAATAATACCAAAATTGTGATTTTATTTATATTTCCCAAAAGTAAACAAAAACAACGAATAAATCCAAAATAAAGTAAGGCAAAATATACTATTTACAATATTTACATCACTGAAACAAATACAAAGACAGGAGAGCTGGCAGAAGGGACGCGGGCGGCGCTAAAGGAACGAAAAGAACAAAACCCAAACTAAATCTAACTAATCTATTTCAGTTTTATTTTCCTTCCCGAAGCCTGCCGGTGTGCTTTCGCAGCATAACCCTTTAGACCTTTTGATATTACACGTGTCAAGAGTTTGCAAAACACAAGCCTTTGCTCTTTTATTGAAATGATGGCTATTACATCCATTCAACTGAGGTCAGACACTCACGCTTATTGAATGAGCTTTGAACCTTCCCCAATGAGAATCCGATGGCATTGATCACTGTGTAACACGAGCTCATTAACACACACTGACTCAGGAGCAGTGTGTTTGGGAAACCAAGAAGCAGGCCATCTTGACCTTAGCTAACGTCTCCAATCGATTAAGTCAGACTGGGAAAATAAGGTGAGCGCTGCTTTGCCTGAAACATGATTACAGTACTTTGCCCTCTTGGTTTTTGGGCATTAGAGTAGAGTAACTTAATTAGCGCTTACTGATGGTATTAATAATGACTCGGGGCGACTGATTTACATTGATTCTTGTTTCGTGCCATTCAGGAGCCGTATGGCACCACACACTTGATGTGTTTAAATTATGTGAAAGTGCACGCTAAATTACTGTACTTGGAGATGATGGCAGGTAATATTGTTAATGACTCGGGCGAAGGGATTGGATTCGATTCTTTAAGCATTTCAATTGAGTGTCAAGTATGTCTGCTGCGCAATCCACCTCAAAATATAGTCTTTTCTCCAGGAAGATAAATGGTTTTGTGATGCAGAGATGCCAAGAGATCGTTAGCTTCAGAATTTTTATACCTCATATTAAATCTGAATCATAAACTGCTGCCTGTATCGGGCCAAACTACAAACCAGTGCCAGATAACAGAAATATGATTTGTAAATGTTATCCTTTATTATGAAAATGTACAAAATATTCAGTCTTTTAAATGTTTTAGAAATGTTTTTAGTCCTGTGAACATTAAGGGAACATTTCAGTTTCATTTCTATTAAAACACATTATTTCCTTTTATTTTAATTTCTGAAGGTTGACAAAAAATAACATTGAAGAACAGTCTAGTTAAATGTTTCAGGAAATAAAAATCAATGAATGTTGTATAAATATATTTGTTGCCCTAACATTTCGAGAGCCTATTTAAATATTAGTTATAAGGAAACTCTTCCAGTATCGTTAATAAAAAGTTTGTTCACATTAATTTATTATTATTATTATTATTTTTTTTTTATTATTATTTTTATTATTATTATTATTATATTATTAACGATATTTAAAGAATTTTCCTCATAATTTTGGACGGCTTTTGGACAAATTTCAACTGTTTTTGTTGATGCAGAATAGTAACAATGATTCCTTTCATTTAAGTAATCAAATATTTTAGCTCGTCTAATGAATCAAAATTATAAACGTTTAGAATTGACCTTTTCGCAGTTACTTTTGGAGTTATTCGTATTTATATACAAGTATACAGTTGTTTATAAAAAATGATTACAACATGTGCAATTTTAACATTGTGAAGTTATTTTACAAGTTGAATTGTATCTATGATATGAAGATAGTTATTCTGAAATTAAATCTGTCCGAGCAGCTCTGGAGATTCATGTTCATGTTTAAATTTTTGGGAATTGATGTTTGTGTGTGATCTAATAGTTTAATAAATAAGCTTTCCAATGATATCTACTTTGTAATATCTACAAAACTTAACAATTTTTGCGTTACTTGAATCTAAATGTTAATTAAAAAAATCACCTTTTAAAGTCGTCTAATTGAAGTTCCTAACAATCCACATTACTGATCCAAAATAGGCTTTTGATACATTTATGGTAGGAAATTTACTAAATTGCTCCATTGGAGATGATTTTTACTTAGTCTAATAATATTTGCCATAAAAAAAACATTAATCATTGCCAATTTATACTCATGCAACATAATTGTAGCCAACTTCATAATTTTACGTAATATTATAATGATATTTGGCATAAAAGAAACATTTATCATTTTTTATTTACCTATTGCCAAACATATACTCCTGCAACATGAGACATGTGTGAGTAAACTAAACCATTCATCAATAATTAATGGCCTAGTGGCTTTAATATACACAGACATTAGTCAAAATTCATTCATTTTGTTTTCGGCTTAGTCTCTTTATTCATCAGGGGTTGTCTGAGCGTAATGAACCGCCAACTTATCCAGCATATGTTTTTCACAGCGGATGCCCTTCCAGCTACAACCTAGTACTGGGAAACACCCATCCACACTCATTCACACTCATTGTGGCCTTTTTGCCTTTATTAGATAGGACAATAATGAGACAGGAAACGAAGTGGGAGTGAGGGGGCGGGGTTAGTGTTGGGAAATGTCCTCGAGCCGGGATTCGAACTCGGGACACCCTGACGTGCTACTGCACCATATTTCGGCGCACTAACTACTAGGCTATTGCACCGACCGGCCAATTCAGTTTATCTAATTCATCTATAGCGCATGTGTCTGTGGGGGAAACCGGAGCACCCGGAGGAAACCCAAGCCAGCATGGAGAGAACAGGCAAACTCCACACAGAAATGCCAACTGATCCAGCCGGGACTTGAACCAGCGACCTACTTTCTGTGAGGCCACAGTGCTAACCACTAACTAACCACATTAATATGTTAATGTAATAAAGTATGCTGTGTTTGATATCATATCCATCAGCAAGGAATTTCTATGTTTACAGTTGAAGGCAAGATTATTAGCTCTCCTGTGAAATGTTTATTATTTTTCAAGTGATATTTAGTGGAGCAAGGAAATTTTCACAGTATTTCAGATAATAATTTTTCTTCTGGAGAAAGTCTTATTTTTATTTATATATTTATTTATTTATTTGTTTGTTTAATTTTAGGCCATTTTAAGGTCAATATTATTAGCCCCCTTAAACTATATTGTTTTCAGCTTGTCTACAATTATTATGTGTGTCATCATGGCGAAGATAAAAGAAACTAGTTATTAGAAATGAGTTATTAAAACTATTATGGGCAGAAATGTGTTGAGAAAAAAAATCTGCTTTCCTTTAAACAGAATTGACTATATAATGTAGTTTTTATGACTGGACTCTGTTTCCATCAGCATTTTCCCCATTGAAGATATCACAGAGCCCTGCTTTGAGAAAACCGTGGCACCTAGAATGAAACCATGACAGTAAAACATCCTCTAAATTGTCTAAGTTGCAGTTATAAATCCGTGTGTGTGTGTTTTTCCCCGTCTTGAACCTCAGCTGTACTCTAAACGACTGTTGACACCATGGAGCAGCATCTAATATAAATGGTTAATGGGTTGTGATGACCAACTACATGGTTGAAAGACCATGTAATCTCTCTTCAATTACGCAGAAGCACACACACACACACACACACACACACACACATACACACACACACTCTTCCAGCTGACACTGAAAGGCTGTGATGTGTGAAAATGGAGATGGCTGGTGAAGAGGCTCTTGGAGGCGCTAGGCATCTGTCTGCTTATTTGTGTTTTAGCGCCATGTGTCAATATAAAGCCTTCCAACTATAGGCCTGCACTATATATGATGTCCAAATATGTGGACTTGTAATCCGAATTTACATAAAACACCATTCCTGAATTTTTTTAATGCATATTTAACATAGAATTTTCTTTAACTTGCTTTGACTGTCAGAGTAAAAACAAAAAAAATTTTCCCCATTTTGGACAGTTAAAATAGTGTTTGGGACATTTCATATGCTGCAAAACAGTTGCAGGAGGACACCGAATGTCTGGAACAAAATCTAAAACATTCAAAGTATTTTAAATAGCCACTTAAGAGCTAAAATGTGCCGTCCATGTATGTGGCCACTAAAGCCCTAGGAGGTTAAGTGTGAAAACTGAACGCTTCACTAGCGAGAAAACAGTTAAACAGCATCTGCAGCACGTGGATAAAGAACGAGCCTCCTCCATTCAGCCTCTTTACTTTCACTTTCTCTCTTTCGTGGAGTAAAGAAATGGTGGAAACTCACTCCACTGAAGACATCCATTTGCCTACAGATTTTATTTCGTTTAAGCGCAAAGATTTGTGTCGAAACTATTTCTAAATTCAGTTCTAATCTCCAGCAAAGGAATAAATGAACAATAATAATGAAGTGTGGTCAAAACACTGAGTTATATCCAAACACACGTCCTGTTCTTGTGCCCCATATGGTCCAAAACCTGACAGGTGGACAAATCTTAGCTTGTTTTCAATAAAACAAATATAAATATGCAGATAATAAATACTGAATAAAAAACTGCAAAAAGCCACCCGAGATGAAGGCATGGAGGCAGTGGTGTTTATATTTATGCAGAAAGTAATATTTTTTGCAATATTTTAATCCTTTAATTATTTTTCATTTGTAAATATATTTGAGTATTGCTGTACGTCCTGTGTGTACTAAGTAATGTGTAAGCGAGGTGCACAACTAACATGCTCTGCTCTGGATTTTACCCATGAATCATCTGTTGATCTGCATCCCAATCAGCACAAATACTGCAGAAGACCTACTGGAACCCACATGGACCCAATACTCTCAGTCAAGTTTGGTGAAGGAAAAATCATGGTTTGGGGTTACATTCAGTATTGGGGATGGCAACAGTCTGAGGTATCAAGACATCTGTCCTGCCCATTACATTACAAACACGGGAGAGGGCAAATTCTCCAGCAGGATAGCGCTCCTCATACTTCAACCTCCACATCAAAGCTCCTGAAGACAAAGGAGGTCAAAGTGCTCCAGGATTGGCCAGCCCAGTCACCAGACATAAACATTATTGAGCATGTCTGGGGTAATATGAAGGAGGAGGCGTTGAAGATGAACACAAAGACTCTTGATGACCTCTGGGAGTCCTGCAAGAAGGCTTTCTTTGCCATTCCAGATGACTTTATTAATCAGTGATTTGAGTCATTGCAGAGATGTATGGATGCAGTCCTCCAAGCTCATGATGGAGTCAGACACAATATTCATTCTGTTTCCACTGCAGCATGAGCACATATTCTATACTGGACATTATTGAAAGTTCAGTCACGAGACTTTTGTCTGAGCAGAGTCAGACCTTACTGTCCTAATGAAATCATTCAGAATCAAGGCATGATCATCTAATCTAGATGATCTAGAGGCCTTTGCCTTTCACATTAGCCACTTCTGATACCAAATGATCAACTAGAAGTCAAGTTATTATTTGCTGTTCCTAAAACTTGGATAGACAAGACTTTTGTCAGGTTTTTTTTATATATATTTATTTTTTTCATTCCAGCCAAAATGAAATAAATAAGATTTTGCCTAAAAATGTCTTCTGTTAAAGGAGAAATGTTTGAAAAAGTATTAAAATGTCACAGGAATGCTAATAATTTCCTCAACTGTACACTTAGAATCATGCTGTTTTGGTAGGAAGTCTGAGTTGTAGTGTTAGAATAAGTGCAGAAAAAAGCTCTTTGTGTTAAAATGAGCCGCTCAACTTTAAGAAACGGAGCATTGACGCTGTAAGCCTGTTTTGATAAGCACTATCAGTTTTTGACTTGCTTTTCATATTGATTTGATTAAGGGGATTATATCGTTTAATGAGTTTTCCGCTTGAGTGCTCTGAGAGACGAGGAACCACATCACAAACACTCTCCTACAAGCTCTTTAATCTCCATTAAAACTGCGCTTCATTATTAACTCTCGCCAATTTCATTACAGTCAGACTGTGGAGTATTTTCAGCCAGATCTGTTAATGTCATTAAAAACGGGAGTCTCGTAGACAATACGTTGATTAAACGTTTTCTTGTCTTACATTTTTATTTTGAATTCATTTGAATATTTCTTGCGAGGCAGATATAACGTTTTTTTTCCTCCCACCCATCGATCTGTCTATCATTTTTCTATCCATTCATGCACACCATTCGCTCATCCATCCTTCCACCAATTGGTTGTTGTGTATTCTTATTTTTGTCTGTTTATCTATCCATCCATTGATCTGTCTATCATTAGATCCATCATCCTCCATCCATTATTGTTCCATTCATCCTTGCATCCATCCATCTGTCCATTTGTTGTTCCTTCCATCCATTCTTCCCTTTGTTACATTTGTCCATCCGTACATCAATCCATCCATTCATCCATAACCTGTTCATTCTTGTGTTTTTTGTTCTCTCTCCATTCGTTTCTTGCTCTTTCTTTCCATCTATCCATTGTTCCTTCATCCATCCATCCGTCCATCTGTCTGTGGTTTCTTCCATCCATCCTTCCATCCATTTGTTGTTCCATCCATCCAACCATCTATCTTTCCATCCGTTTGTTGTTCTGTACATCCATCTATCCATCCATTCCTACATCCATCATTCTCATTATAGTACATCCATCAATTTAATCCAAATAACCTGTTCATCCTTGTAATTTTTGTTCTTTCTCTTCGTCCGTTTGTTGTTGTTTCCATCAATCCGTCTGTCCATCCATCTGTTGTTTCTTCCATCTATCCATTCATCTGTCCGATTGTTATTTCTTCCATTCAACCATCCATCCTCCATCAATCCATTTGTTGTTCCTTCCATCCATCCATCTATACATCTGTACACCCAACCATCCTTTTATTGTTCCTTCCATCCATCCATCTATCCATCTGTACACCCATCCATTTGTACATCCAATTATCCATCCATCCATTTGTTGGTCAGTTCGTCCGTCCATCCATCATCCTTCCATCCATTTGTAGGTCCATCCGTTCGTCCATCCATCCATGCATCCATCTATCCCTACGTTCATACATTCATCCTTCCATCCATTTGTTGGTCCATCCATCTATCCGTACATCTATCATTCTGTATGTAGTTCATTCATTAATTTCTTCTAAATAACCTGTTCATCTGTTGTGTAGTTTATTCTGTATCTCTGTATCTTTGTTATTCTTTCCTTGCATGCATCCATTGTTCCTTCCATCCATCCATCATCCATCCATCCATTCATCCTTCCGTTATGCTCTCTTGTTCTATTCATCCATCAGTTTGTCTATTGTTGTTTTTATCATCTGTCCCTCATTCCCTCTATCCATCAATTCCACCCATCCATTCACCATTCCATCCACCCATTGGTCTGTTTATGATTCCATAAATGAGTCTGTTCATCTTTCCATCCACCTGTCATCTGTATTATTTGTTCCACCACCCATCCTGTATATGATTATAATATATATTCTTTATCCATTTTATTGAGTTACTGCATGAAAAAGTCAAAAAAGAGCACATCAATCTATTTTAAGAGCTTATTAAAGCAGTGTTAACTCAGAGAGCAAATATCCAGTCACAGATTCTGCCGTTTGTCACTGACTCTTGATTCTTGTCCAGTCATAATGAATAATGTCGAGCAGATAAACAAACGCTAATTGCTCCTGGAGTGAAGGTCATGCGTGAAGATCTCATACTCAGCATCTGTGTAAACCAGCGTACTGTACTCTTCCTGACCCATTTGTGAGGCTGATTGTGTTTTTACTGTACCTCCTGTGGGCCGGCAGAGGCCAGACCCCACCCACTAATGCTTTTATTAGCTTATTATTAGCATCCATCCATCATTCTTTGTTGTTCCTTCCATCTATCCTTTCCATCCTTCCATAATTTGATCATTTCATCCTCTCATCCGTTGTCCTTTTATCATCCATCCATCTATCCATCCATCCACCCATCCACCAATCCTTCGTTTTATCATCCACCCACCACTCCATCTTTTTATATTCCATCCACCCATCCTTCCTGCTTTTTATCATTCATCCATCCACCCATCCATCATTTTTATCCTTCATCCACCCATCCATCCTTTTTGTCATCCATGCATCCACACATCCATCCTTTTTATCATTCATCCACCCATCCATCTTTTTTATCATCCATGCATCCACCCATCCATACTTTTTATCATTCATCCATCCACCCATCCATCCTTTTTATCATCCATGCATCCACCCATCCATACTTTTTATCATTCATCCATCCACCCATACATCCTTTTTATCATCCATCCATCCACACATTCATCCTGCTTTATCGTCCATCCACCCATTCATCCGGCTTTTTATCATCCATCCACCCATCCATCCTTCTTTTTATCATCCATCCTTTTTATCATCCATCCATCTACTCATCCTTGTTTTTATCATCCATGCATCCACCCATCAATCCTGCTTTTTTCCCCATCCGTCCACCCTCCCATTTTTTTTATCTTCCATCCACTCATTCATCCTTTTTACCATCAATCCATCCACACATCCATCCATCCTTTTCATCATTCATCCACCAATCCATCGTTTTTTTATCATCCATCCATCCATCCACCCATCCTTTTTACCATCAATCCATCACACATCCATTCATCCTTTTTATCATCCATCCACCAATCCATCGTTCTTTTATCATCCATCCATCCATCCATCCATCCACCCACCCATCCTTTTTATCATCCATCCACTAATCCATTATTTTCATTATCAATCAATCCTTCCACCCATCCTTTTTTATCATCCATCTATCTTTTCTATTTATCATCTATCCATCTGTTCCTTTTATCATCCATCCATCCATCCATCCATCCATCCATCCATCCTTTTATCATCCATCCACCAATCCATCGTTCTTTTTATCATCCATTAACCCCTCCATTCTTTTTATCATCCATCCATCCGTCCACCCATCAATCCTTTTATCATCCACCCACACATCCATCCATCCTTTTTATCATCCATCCACCAATCCATCGCTCTTTTATCATCCACCCATCCACCCACCCATCCTTTATACCATCAATCCATCACACATCCATTCATCCTTTTATCATCCATCCACCAATCCATCGTTCTTTTATCATTCATCCATCCATCCATCCATCCACCCACCCACCTATCCTTTTTATCGTCCATCCACTAATCCATTATTTTCATTATCAATCAATCCTTCCACCCATCCTTTTTATCATCCATGTATCCTCTCTATTTATCATCTATCCATCTGTTCCTTTTATCATTCATCCATCCATCCATCCTTTTATCATCCATCAACCCCTCCATTCTTTTTATCATCCATCCATCTGTCCACCCATCAATCCTTCTTTTATCATCCACCCACTCATCCATCCATCCTTTTTGTCATCCATCCACTCATCCGTCCTTCTTTTATCATTCATCCACCCATTCTTTTTATGACCCTATTTCTGTCCAGTCATAATGAATAAGGTCGAGCAGACAAACAAACGCTAATTGCTCCTGGAGTGATTTACTAAGGTCATGCGTGAAGATCTCATACTCAGCATCTGTGTAAACCAGCGTACTGTACTCTTCCTGACCCGTCCGTGAGGCTGATTGTGTTTTTACTGTATCTCCTGTGGGCCGGCAGGGGCGACTGACTGACTAATGCTTTCATATTAGCTTTCAGAGCAGCGGCACAAATGATGAGCGATCTCTAATCTCATCAGCCCGTTTAAGAGCATGAGAAATGAGACGTTCGCAGGTATATATATACACACACAAAGTCCTAATGTCAGTGTGTTCCAGGGCTCATGTCGCCTCTGGGCTTCTCCCGCCCCGGAAAGACTGATGTGAATATTATTCCTCTCCGAGTGGCATTAGAAGCCCACATCGCTTCAGCGACAACTTTATGAAAGCGGAAAGGGGTCGCGCCTCATATTCAGCCATGATTGACAATTATGGCCACATAATTCTCCAGCTGTCAGTAGCGCACGCCGTTCCCCTTTCTCTCCATCCGAGTGACACGTCCCGCAGATAGAGGAGGATAAATATGTCATAAATCAAGCCCAAAAGGCTCACGGGCCCCCACTGGGATAATCTGCCATGATGTGCCAGTCTAGTATTCATCATTAGATTGGGAACTAGAAAAAGGTCACGCTACCAGGTAATTTCCTCAAACCCGCGGACACACAAACTCCGCCAATAAGAGTGCATTAAGATGAGATCTGCGCATCATTTCCCCTCCTGCCCACAGATAACCGCATTTCACATCACTCCTCGCCTGTTTTTTTTTATCATCCCGCTTCCCTTTGTGTCTGTCAGCTGCTGATTTATTAGCATCTCCTAGCGCCCGTGCCGCTAGCCTAAGTTCGGTTAGCATCAACAGCGCTGTCAGCCGTCGAGTTAATTACGCCTCTTAATGAGCGACCGGACATGACATTCTTGAGGCGTGTCGTCTGTGGGAAAACAAACAAACGGGAAAAAATTCCATTAGCGCAGAGTTGACAGCTTCTTACGCATATAATGAACACTAGCGCGTACGCACTTCTTAAGAGTCAACGGTAATGATAAGAAAGCGACTGGCGCCGCGTGTTACAGCAAACACATCAATTATTCATCTTTGTTAGGCTTATTATCTCTGTAAAGTGCCACGCTGTATCTGACGGGGGATAATGATCAATGCTTCTTGAAGTAAGGTGTGTGTGTGCGTGACAGGGCTGATTATATTTACACGGCGCTCCTCTAAATATAGTGGCGGCGCGGTCTGCTAGCGCCGCGGTTCAGGAGGTGACAGCAGTGGCGTAATGAGAGCGCGCTCGTGGGACGGCCTGTGCGCTTCGTGTGGGTTTGTTAAGTACACATTTGTAGTATAACTGGATCAGATGATGACACCAACCTACAGAGACGGTGAAAAGCGTGGAGAATATCCCCGGAAAATAACTCGCCGCTGATTTACGTCGGCTCATGTGAGTTTTAGGAAACTAAAGGATGTGAAATGTATTTCAGATGCAAGAAGT
Source organism: Danio aesculapii (assembly GCF_903798145.1). NCBI lineage: Eukaryota > Metazoa > Chordata > Actinopteri > Cypriniformes > Danionidae > Danio > Danio aesculapii. The sequence goes on from NC_079459.1 coordinate 1,971,838, forward strand.
CACACAGTGTTCAATGTAGCAATGGTAAAACTTGAAATCCAGCTGTGGTAATACCACAGATGTTTATCGTTAACAGCCAATCATACTGTTAATTGAGCTCGTCTAAAATGATGTCATTAAGTAATATTATCATATTGATTTGTCCAGGCATTTGTCATCTGTTGGGCAAGTAAAACTTTAATGTTGGTCAGTTGTTTTAGGTCGGTCAGTCGGCTAATCTTGGTCGGTTGGTTATTTTCGGTCAGTTGGTCAGTTTTTCTAGGTCGGTCGGTCGGTTGGTTATTCTCGGACTGTTATGGTCTGTTGGTTATGGTGGGTCGGTTATGGTTAGCTGTTTTTGGTCGGTTGGTCAGTTATTCTCGGTCAGTCAGTTATGGTTAATCTGTTGGTTATGGTTGGTCAGATATGGTCGGCTGTTTTCGGTCGGTCTGTTATTCTCGGTCGGTTGGTTATGGACGGTTATTCTCGGTCGGTCGGTTATGGTCTGTTATTCCCAGTTGGTCGGCCAGTTATTTCCGGTTGACCGGTTATGGTCGGTCAGTCGGTTATTCCCGGTCGATTGGTTATTTTTAAAGTCAGTCGGTTATTCTCGGTTGGTCGGTTATGGTCGATCGGTTATGGTTGGTTGGTCAGTTTTTCTCAGTTGGTTATAGTCGGTCTGTTATTCTCGGATGGTCAGTTATTCTCACTCGATCGGTTATGGTTGGTCGGTTAGTCAGTCGGTTATGGTCAGTTATTCTCGGCCGGTCATTTATGGTTGTTTTGTCGGTTATTCTCGTTTGGATTATGGTTAGTTATTCTCGGTCGGTCGGTTATGGTCTGTTATTCCCAGTTGTTCAGCCAGTTATTTCCGGTTGACCGGTTATGGTCGATCAGTCGGTTATTCACAGTCGATTGGTTATTTTTAAAGTCAGTCGGTTATTCTTGGTCGGTCGGTTATGGTCGATCGGTTATGGTTGGTCGGTCACTTTTTCTCAGTTGGTTATAGTCGGTCTGTTATTCTCGGATGGTCAGTTATTCTCCCTAGATCGGTTATGGTTGGTCGGTTAGTCAGTCGGTTACGGTCAGTTATTCTCGGGCGATCGTTTATGGTTGTTCAGTCGGTTATTCTCGTTTCGATTATGGTTAGTTATTCTCGGTCGGTCGGTTATGGTCTGTTAATCTCGGTCGGTCTGTTATTTTCAGTTGGTCGGGCAGTTATTCTCGGCCGGTCGGATGGTCGGTTATGGTCTGTCGGATATGGTCTGTTATTCTCGGTCTGTCGGTTATGGTCAATCGGTTATGGTCGATCGGCCTGTTATGGTCGGTTGGTCAGTTTTTCTCGGTTAGTTGGTTATCCTCAGTCGGTTGTAATTGGTCGGTTATGGTCGGTTGTTCTCGGTCGGTCCGTTATTTTCAGTCAATCGGTTATAGATGGTAGGTTGGTTATTCTTGGTTGTTCGGTTATTCTCAGTTGGTCGGTTATGGTCGATTATGGTTGGTTGGTCATTTTCGGTCGGTCGGTTATTTTCGGTTGGTTATTCTCGGTCCTTTGGTTGGTTATAGTTGGTTGGTTATTTTCGGTCGGTCGGTTATTCTCGGTCAGTCTGTCAGTTATGTAACTAAGGAGTGATTGGATTTACAATTTTTTAAGGCAAGTGGTTGCAAAAGTTTTATAAAAGCTGAGTATTAACAAAAAACTAAATAATTTTAATAATGTTCAGGTTAATTGTTTGATTAAATTCAGCCCACATGAATTGTTTGCACCCACTTTCATTTCCCCCATTTCTCTAATTCCTTTACTGAACTCTATTTCGATTTCCTCTATTTCTTGTCTGTCTAAATCACATCAGGCTCCGCTCCTCCTCCGTCTGTCCGTCAGCTCTGCTGTGATGCGATAAGCTGGCGTGCGCGTCTCTCTGAGATTTATTGAGCCGTGATAAGTGAAGAGCTCGCCACCGCGTGCACAAATAGACTCCCCTATGCGTTTATTCTTATTGCGACGAGAGATGCAAAATGTCTCCCCAGAGGGGCCGACGGCTGCCAGGGGCCCGGCAGGCTGAACGTGTCATTACTTTCTATTAGATAAAGAAGGAAATGTGGCTCGCCGGGAGTCGTGCGATGATGGCGGTCGTTTGTGTGAGTGACAGAGCATCAGTCTCTCTCTCACTCTCACTCACACACGCACACACACACTGACTGACTGCTGAAGTGAAAGTGAGCTCTAGTATTGGTGACATGTAAGAATACAGCTGAATTCTGACCATCAGAATTTGATTGGTTAATGAGTTTCATATCTGGATGGTGATTGGTTAATGAGTTTGACTTCTGAATGATGACTGATCAATGAGTTTGACATCTGGATAGTGATTGGTTAAAGTATTTCATATCTGGAGGGTGATTGATCAATGAGTTTGATTTCTGGATAGTGATTGGTCAATGAGTTTGATATCTGGATGGTGATTGGTCAGTGAGTTTGATATCTGGATGGTGATTGGTCAGTGAGTTTGATATCTGGATGGTGATTGGTCAATGAGTTTGATATCTGGATGGTGATTGGTTAATGTGTGTTGGTTCACGAGTCTCAGATCTGGATTGTCGTTGGCCAATGAATTTGATATCTGGATGGTGATTGGTCAGTGAGTTTGATATCTGGGTGGTGATTGGTCAATGAGTTTGATATCTGGGTGGTGATTGGTCAATGAGTTTGATATCTGGATAGTGATTGGTTAAAGTATTTCATATCTGGAGGGTGATTGATCAATGAGTTTGATTTCTGGATAGTGATTGGTCAATGAGTTTGATATCTGGATGGTGATTGGTCAGTGAGTTTGATATCTGGATGGTGATTGGTTAATGAGTTTTGGTTCACGAGTCTCAGATCTGGATGGTTATTGGTCAATGAATTTGATATCTGGATGGTGATTGGTCAGTGAGTTTGATATCTGGGTGGTGATTGGTCAGTGAGTTTGATATCTGGATGGTGATTGGTCAATGAGTTTGATATCTGGATGGTGATTGGTTAATGTGTGTTGGTTCACGAGTCTCAGATCTGGATTGTCGTTGGCCAATGAATTTGATATCTGGATGGTGATTGGTCAGTGAGTTTGATATCTGGGTGGTGATTGGTCAATGAGTTTGATATCTGGGTGGTGATTGGTCAATGAGTTTGATATCTGGATGGTCATTGGTCAATGAATTTGATATCTGGATGGTGATTGGTCCGTGAGTTTGATATCTGGGTGGTGATTGGTCAATGAGTTTGAAATCTGGATGGTGATTGGTTAATGAGTTTTGGTTCATGAGTCTCAGATCTGGATGGTCATTGGTCAATGAATTTGCTATCTGGATGGTGATTGGTCAGTGAGTTTGATATCTGGGTGGTGATTGGTCAATGAGTTTGATAGCTGGATGGTGATTGGTTAATGAGTTTTGGTTCACGAGTCTCAGATCTGGAAAGTCATTGGTCAATGAATTTGATTTCTGGATGGTGATTGGTCAGTGAGTTTGATATGTGGGTGGTGATTAGTCAATGAGTTTGAAATCTGGATGGTGATTGGTTAATGAGTTTTGGTTCACGAGTCTCAGATCTGGATAGTCATTCGTCAGTGAATTTGATATCTGGATGGTGATTGGTCAGTGAGTTTGGTATCTGGGTGGTGATTGGTCAATGAGTTTGATATATGGATGGTGATTGATTAATGAGTTTTGGTTTATGAGTCTCAGATCTGGATGGTCATTGGTCAATGAATTTGATATCTGGATGGTGATTGGTGAGTGAGTTTGATATCTGGCTGTTGATTGGTTAATGAGTTTTAGATCTGGATGTGGATTGGTTTCTGGATCTAAATGTTTGTTTTAATATTCAGTATTCATATTCAGTGTATTGTTTTATTGTGTGTAATGTCATGCTATTATATATATTTTTACTGAAATGTTATTTCTACCACAATAGTCTACTCTTATACTTGGTTTGCAAAATTATTGTTAAACTAAAACTAAACCAAGAAAGTCACTTGAAGCATAACAGACAGGAACTGAAATCACCAAACAAGGCAGAATTGATCATTTTGTTTAGACTATTAATTAAAATGTATAAAAACTACATACACATTTTTAAATCATAAACATATAAGTGACATGACCAAAGTATTGAAGCTTCAAATGAAAAGTCAATTGTAAACAGAAAATCAAATCAAATCATTATGTTAAGAAAACATATGAAGGCAAATAAAAAAGCTAATAAAAATAAAACAAAATCACAAACATTTGAACAAAATTATGTTGAATAAGCAAATAACAATTCAAAATATTACCACAGACGCTTTAATTTATAACAAAAATAAAATAAAACGACCAAAATGAAAACAAGAAAACCCAGATTACCAATAGCAAAAGTATAAATACGTTTAAGACCAAAAACTCAAATAAAATACACAAACATCCCCAACAAAGATCTAAAATAACTCAAATGAAAGCTTTATAAACAAAATCTGCTATATCTGTATCGTCTTTCAGTGAATCTGTTAAAATAATTGACTTCATGAAACGGTTAACATCAGTGTCACCAAAGAGAACTGCTAGTGTAATATAAATGTTTTCAAAGTTGATTATACACACATTAAGCGGAGATATGAGGAGATGTATTATCTGAACACATGAATTTACAGCGTCATATTGTGTGTGTGTGTGTGTGTGCGCATCTTTCACCTCCTGCTAATCTGTGAGTTTGTTTTTTTCATCATCTTGAGCTTGTCAAATCTGTTCTCATCAAAGCGTCACACCACCAGCGACGCTAATGATTTACTGTCGCTCTCGATCTGACCAGTGCTGTGATCCGCCGCTGAGCTCAGGTGTGTGTGTGTGTGCGAGAGAGAGAGACTGTGTGTGTGTGTGTGTGAATTGGTGTTGATGGTTTAGAAGGACACAAATGTATATAAGGACATTGGTATTGAATGTGGAGGTGATTTGTGTCCTTGTAATTCAAAATACTTGGTGTTTTGACATTCAATATTTGCAGAGGGTTTCAATGAGGGCGGGGTTTAAGGGTGGGGGTGGGGTTGGGACATGTAATAGGTGTTTATTTACTGTGTATAATGAATTACGCCTAGAGAGTCCTCATAAACCAGCAGCGCCAACATGTGTGTGTGCGTGTGTGTGTTTGTGTGTGAGTGCGTTTGTCAGTAAACTTGTGTTGTGTGTGTGTGTGTGTATGAGGTGTGATTGTGTGAGTGAGGTTATGTGGCATGTATGAGGTGTGTGAGTGTGTGTTGTTTGTATGGTGTGTGTGTGTATGAGGTGTGAGGTTGTGTTGTATGTATATGGTGTGTGTGAGTGAGGTTTTGTGTGTGTATATTAGGTGTGAGTTAGGTTGTGTTGTGTATATGGTGTGTGTGTGTGTATGAGGTGTGTGTGAATTTTCAGTGAGGTTGTGTGTTTGAGGTGTGTGTGAGTGAGGATGTGTTGTGTGTCTGAGGTGAGTGTGTGTTTGTGTGTGAGGATGTGTTTGTGAGTGTGTTTTGTGTGTGTATGCGTATGGTGTGTGTGTGAGTGTGCTTTGTGTGTGTGTGTATGAGGTGTGAGGTTGTGTTGTAAGTATATGGTGTGTGTGAGTGAGGTTTTGTGTGTGTATATTAGGTGTGAGTTAGGTTGTGTTGTGTATATGGTGTGTGTGTGTGTGAGGGTGAGTGTGTGTTTTGTGGGGGTGTGTGTGAATTTTCAGTGAGGTTGTGTGTGTATGAGGTGTTTGTGTGTGAGGATGTGTTTGTGAGTGTGTTTTGTGTGTGTATGCGTATGATGTGTGTGAGTGTGCTTTGTGTGTGTGTGTGTATATTAGGTGTGAGTGAGGTTGTGTTGTGTGTGCGTGTGTTTGTGTGTGTATGATGTGTGAGTGAGATGCAGTTGTGTCTATGAAGTGTGTATCAGAGGTTGTTGTGTTGAGTGTGTGTGTGCTTATGAGGTGAGTGTACGAGTGAGGTGTAAGTGTAAGTATGTGAGGAAGGTTGTGTGTGTGTGAGTGCGTGCTTTGTGTGTATGAAGTGTGAGTGAGGTTGCGTTGTGTGTATGAGGTGTGTTTGTGTAGGAGGTGAGTGTGTGAGTGAGGTTGTGTGTATGAGGTGTGAGTGTGTAGTGCATGCAAGTGTGTGTGTGTAACTGAATGCGAATGAGTTTGAGTGTGTGTGTGTGTGTGTGTGTGTGTGTGTGTGTGTGACAGTGCTTGTGTATATGTGTGTCAGGTTGTGTTGTTTGTATGAGATGTGTCTGTGTGTAAATAGTTGAGTTTATGTGTGTATGTGAGTGTGTGTGCATGTGTGTAAAGAGTCGGACTCTGTTGATCTTCTGGTCATCCTCCTCTTCCTCACACACTCTCTCTCTTCCTCTACTCTTCTTCTGCTGTTAAAGGCAGATGATCGTGTTGACCCATCAGCACCTGTAACCCAACCCAGCTCTCGCTCAGCTTTATTGGCAGCTGATTGAAGCGTGTGTGTTTGAGCTCTACACACACACACACACACACACACACACACATTCCCAGCGCCTCACACTGACTGGGCTGCTTGTAAAAGTCAATGGTCCACTGCTGGGTTTGAAGGTTCAGTGCGTCCTCCGTCCTCCTCCTGTCAGTGTTTCAGACGTTAAACTGACGCCGCTCCTCCGCTTCTCTCCCAGATGATCACTCGTGACTCCGCCGCTCCGCTCAGATGTTCCTGGAAAACCCCTGACCTCGCATATCTTTGACAATTTGGGAAAAATTAACTGGTGACCTGTAGCGGAGGTGATGTGTTGATTTACTGTTAGAGAGGCGCTCGAGCAGAGGAACATAATCAAATCAAGTGTGTGTGTTTGTGTGTGTGCTGGAGAGAGCGAGAGAGACATACTATATAGCTAAAAACAATAAGTTGAAGCTTGATTAGGAAGCTGCATGGTGGTGCAGTGGGTAGCATGTTCACCTCACAGCAAGAAGATCGCTGGTTCGAGCCTCGACTGGGTCAGTTGGCGTTTCTGAGTGGAGTTTGTATGTTCTCCCTGCGTTTGCTTGGGTTTCCTCCGGGTGCTCCGGTTTCCCCCACAATCCAAACACATGCACTATAGGGGAATTGAGAAGGCTAAATTGTCCGTAGTGTATGAGTGTGTGAATGAGAGTGTATGGGTGTTTCCCAGTGATGGGTTGCAGCTGGAAGGACTTAAAGCGTAGTTTTTTAAAGAAACGCCTCATGCTCATTTTTTTATTTTGACGTGTCACGCCAAAACCTTCTCCACCAATCAGATTGGCACTTTTGTTCACGTGCACGGAGCTGCTGAAGTTACAGTAAACAGCACTTGGAGGCGCTCAAGCACAAAACTGTCAATACAAGCGCACATTGAAGAAGATGCCCAGAGGCGATATGAACGTGGAGCTGCTTATTGCACTGGTGAACAATAATCAGTTCTTCATCGCTAGAGCTGGAGCTGCTACTTGAACCATCCATGCTTGTTCGAATCGCCAGATCAACTTTCTGTCGTCAAGCGGGTGTCAGAAACTTAAAGTCGTGTAGCGCCATCTAATGTCAAGGAGTGATTTTTGCATACTCTTCTTCTCGACGCCAGTGAAAATCGCTTGGGTTTGAATCCAGAAAATTGCTGACGATAAACGCAGACGAAAAGCGTCCCGGCGTGTACGAGCCTTTATTGTTTATACTATATTTGAACCAACACTGACCCAACCAAAACAGAAATATCATACAGTCAATTAAAGATGAGATTAAAAACCGCATCTGCTCCCACAGTGACATCTGAGACCTGCTTTTAATATTTATTTATGTTGGCTTTATTTGGTTAGCAGTCATCATCGGATTAATAAAGCTCTTCATTGAGGTTTGTTTGCTTTTAAAAGTGCATTATGGGATAGGCTTTATTTAAGGAAGGTCTCTGTGAGCCTCCAGCAAGCACACACTCGAAAAAACTGCTGCTTGTTCAAACTGCTTATTTATAATGAGTTGAAACTACACAATTCTTAATTTTTTTATAGGCGGCAACTTAATTGTTTTATGTTCAATCCACTTAAATGTGTAAACACTAATAAGTTAACTTGGGGTGCTTTTATACCTAGATGTTTGTTTGGGAACCTGTCTTGTTTGGTCCGTTAGCTTGGTTCGTTTGGCATATGTGAGTCCAGCAATTGCACTCTGATCTGCACCAAAACAATCGCTCTGAGACCCCTTGAATAAGGTGGACTCGGCTCAATTGAAACGGACTCCGGAGCGGATCGATTGTAGTGAGAAAGTAATACGATCTAACAAACCAGGCGAGATCACAGTGCATCACGTACAGTGTTGGAGAACGTTACAGTTGAAAGTAATGCAATACGATATTGAGTTACTCCCTGAAAAAGTAACTAGTTGCGTTTCTTAGTTACTTTTTATAGTAAGTAATGCATTACGTTACTCTTGCGTTACTTTTACGTTACTTTGTATTACCTGTCTGAGGCTTGATCTCTTTCAGAACTTGTTTTTTTTTTTTTTCTTTTTTAAAAATGAGTTTAATAGGAGTTCAGCTTAATTGTTTTATGTTCAATCAACTTAAATTGAGTAAAAACTCGTGCTCGGATCCGCGGGAAAACAATCAGTCTGAAATCGTCTGAATGAGGTTATAAAAAATAAGTGAAAAAAGTTTTTGGCATTTAATCATAAGTAATAATTTTACACTGAAAATAAATGGCAGAACAATAAATAAATACATATATATATATATATAAATAAATAAAATAAAAATAAAATAAATAAATAAATATATATATATATATATCTATATATATAAATAAATAAAATAAAAATAAATTAAAAAATGTAAATAAATTAAAAAATTAAGTAAAAAAACTAATAAAATAAAAAAATTATATAATATAAAATAAATAAATAAATAAATAAATAAAATGATAATTAAAAAGAAAAAAATTAATTAATTAAATTAAAAAATGTAAATAAATAAAAATATTAAGTAAAAAAATTAAATAAATATAAATATAAAATAAATATATAAAAAAATCAAATAAATAAATAAATAAAAAATTTTTTTATGTAAATAAATAAATAAAAATTAATAGGTAAAAAAATAAACAAATAAATAAATAAACAATAAAAATAAAATAAATTAATGAATAAAAATAAATAAATATAATAAATAAAGAATAAATAAAAAAGAGTATCTGTCTAATGTAAATCTAAGTCACGCAAGCCATGCGCCTCCATTGGGAATAACAAACTTGTGTGTGCAAAAGACGCGATATGAGACCAGCCCTTAGTTAATAGCTAAGGGTTTGAACTTCAGACTTGGGCACAGTTGGCATAACTTTGTTCCATGCAGAAAAGCCTTTCTTGAGAAGCCTTTCTGATGAATTAACCATGACGAATTAAAGCGTGGTCAATAGTGAAATCGGTTAATCGTTGCATCCCCACACACACAGCGATTTCGACGCCCATACAATGTATTGTGCAGCCCTAATTTTTTTACATTCTGCCAAAGCGCGTTTGTCTTCGATAATAATGATATTCATCAATATGAAATGAGTCTCTGACACGTTTCTGACCGTCCCAGAGAGATGATTTTTACAATAGCATCTTCTCACATTTATTACCCTCCGCCGAGCGCTCTCAAACAGTCCCCAATCATAAGCGCTGCTGTACTTTGATGCCACTGGAGAAAGCCGGAGATGGATTTGAAAGCAATCTGTTTGGCACTCGGGCTCTTTTGTCGGAAAGAGAGAATCGGATCTCTTTGTATTTCCTCTCTCTTGTTCTCCAGCGTCAGTTTTTTGTGTGCTCTTCCACCTTGCTTTGCTTTGTCCAGGGGAATCATTACAGTTTTTGCTGAATATTTCATACACTTCAATACGTCTGTTCTCATTCAGCTGACAAACCCCCTGCCCTGAGGTCAGCAAATAAATAAAACACGCGCTCAGTTCAAGCCGTCACTGTGTGTGTGTGTGTGTTTAAGTACAGCGCGCTCCTCTGGAGTTTTCTACAGTTCACCAGAGAGAAGGAAAAGAGGTTTACATGTGTTTTCCCTGATGATCATGTAGAAACAGAGATGTAGCATAGCATATGTACAGTATATGTTTGTTTTTGGGTAACGTTGGTTTTATCTATGATATGAACCTGTTTTTACATCTTTATTAATCCAGCAATGGGCAGTTAAATTATGGCATTAGCACACTAAAATATCTGCTTATTAAGTGTTTTCCAATTATTTATGGTTGGAAACTGCATTATGGGATGCTGTTCTGTTCTGTTCTGCTTTATTCTAATCTGTTCTGTTCTGTTCTGTTCTGTTGTGTTCTGTTCTATTTTATTCTGTTCTGTTCTGTTTTATTTCCTTCTGTTCTAATATATTCTGTTCTGTTTTGTTTTTTTTATTCTATTCTATTCTATTCTATTCTGTTCTATTCTATTCTGTTCTATTTTAATATGTTCTGTTCTATTTTAATATGTCCTGTTCTATTCTATTCTGTTCTATTCTGTTCTATTTTAATATGTTCTGTTCTATTTTAATATGTCCTGTTCTATTCTATTCTGTTCTATTTTAATATGTTCTGTTCTATTCTATTTTATTCTGTTCTGTTGTATTCTGTTCTGTTTTAATCTAATCTATTCTGTTCTGTTTTGTTTTATTTTATTCTATTTCATTCTATTCTATTCTATTCTATTCTAATATGTTCTGTTCTATTTTAATATGTCCTGTTCTATTCTGTTCTAATCTATTCTGTTCTGTTCTGTTCTATTTGAATATGTTCTGTTCTATTCTATTCTATTTTGTTCTGTTCTATTCTATTTTAATATGTTCTGTTCTGTTCTGTTCTAATCTATTCTGTTTTATTCTATTCTATTCTGTTCTGTTCTATTCTGTTCTATTCTGTTCTATTCTATTCTGGTTTGTTCTGTTCTATTTTAATATGTTCTGTTCTGTTCTATTCTGTTCTATTCTGTTCTATTCTGTTCTGTTCTATTTTAATATGTTCTGTTCTATTCTGTTCTGTTCTATTTTAATATGTTCTGTTCTATTCTGTTCTATTCTGTTCTGTTCTATTTTAATATGTTCTGTTCTATTCTATTCTATTCTATTTTAATATGTTCTGTTCTATTCTATTCTATTCTATTCTATTTTAATATGTTCTGTTCTATTCTGTTCTATTCTGTTCTGTTCTATTTTAATATGTTCTGTTCTATTCTATTCTATTCTATTTTAATATGTTATGTTCTATTTTGTTCTGTTCTATTCTATTCTGTTCTATTTTAATATGTTCTATTCTGTTCTGTTCTGTTCTATTTTAATATGTCCTGTTCTGTTCTATTCTATTCTGTTCTATTGTATTCTGTTCTGTTCTATTTTGTTCTGTTCTGTTCTGTTCTGTTCTATTCTGTTCTGTTCTATTGTATTCTGTTCTGTTCTGTTCTATTCTGTTCTGTTCTATTCTGTTCTGTTCTATTGTATTCTGTTCTGTTCTGTTCTGTTCTGTTCTGTTCTATTCTGTTCTGTTCTATTTTAATATGTTCTGTTCTATTCTATTCTGTTCTATTCTATTCTGTTCTGTTCTATTCTGTTCTATTCTATTCTGTTCTGTTCTATTCTGTTCTGTTCTATTTTAATATGTTCTGTTCTATTCTGTTCTATTCTATTCTGTTCTGTTCTATTCTGTTCTGTTCTATTTTAATATGTTCTGTTCTATTCTGTTCTGTTCTATTGTATTCTGTTCTGTTCTATTCTGTTCTGTTCTATTCTATTTTAATATGTTCTGTTCTAATCTGTTCTGTTCTATTCTATTTTAATATGTTCTATTCTGTTCTGTTCTGTTCTATTCTGTTCTGTTCTATTTTAATATGTTCTGTTCTGTTCTATTCTGTTCTGTTCTGTTCTGTTCTATTTTAATGTTCTGTTCTATTCTGTTCTGTTCTATTTTAATATGTTCTGTTCTATTCTGTTCTGTTCTATTCTGTTTTAATATGTTCTGTTTTATTTTTATCCGTTCTATTCTATTGTTCTGTTCTATTCTTTTCTAATTGAATCGGTTCTATTCTCTTCTGTACTATTCTGTTTTGTTTTCTGTTCTATTTTATTCTGTTCTATTGTTGTCCTTTTCACTTTGAACCAATTTCCCATTTTCTTTTCCCATTTCCCAGTTTCTTCTATTCTATTCTATTCTATTCCATTGCGTTCCATTGTACTCCAACCTCTTCTTTTATCACACAGAAGCCTCTCACATCTGATCAAGCATAGTTTGTTTGATCATCCATTCGGAGTGCCAATCCCTAATACAGAGATTGTAGTCAAAGCAAGTTGTGCGCTCTCCAACCGAATGTCTTCATATTTAATTCAGATGTGTGGAGATGCTGTTTCCACAGCTGTAGGGTCAGCCAAAGCGTATAGCCCGAGGCCTCGTGCTCATCTGAAGTCTGTGGAGATTTCCCATCTCCTCTCAGATCTCCTGCTCCTTGCCTTTGTTTCACTGTCCTTGGTTCTACACGTGTACTTCTGTGATTGAGGTAAACGTCAATACACGCGAACAAACTTTGACTTGAACACCAACTCCAGCCTCTTTTTTGTTGCTCAGCGGTGACTTCTCTCGGCTCTCTGTTGTAGTTCTCATGTCGAACATTGCTTGCGGTTTCATACTGAGCTACCGAAATGATTTTGATTGTTAACACAGTTTTGAGCAAAATTCCTCAAGACAGTGTGATTGTGTGTGTGTGTGTGTGTGTGTGTGTGTGTGTGTGTGTGTGTGTGTTGGAATGGGGAATGTGTCTCAAAGAACAAAACCGGTCTAAACTACAATCGCACCGAGTCTTTCTCTCCAGATGAAAGTGTATTTACCCTCTGTTCTCTCACCTAACCCGAAACTAGTGAAGTATGGAGTGCCACAAGGCTCCGTCTTCGGCTTTGACCTGTCAGTCAAACTCTTACCTGCGCTGACGTCCCGAGCCGAGGGAGGCTAACAGATATTTTAAACAGCCTTTCAAATGTCTAAACCAAAGACAGATCTGTCTCTGCAGAAAAAAGATTTATGTGCGCTTTTATCTCAGCGTGTGAGGAAATCGGTTGTTAGCGTAATTCATCTCAAAATTAGTAAGACGTAAATTAATAATGCATCTTTATTACTTCTGCTTCTTTAAACACACCACTCGGAAAAATGTGTTGCTGCTTGTTCAAGCTATTTATTTAAAATGAGCTTAATCAACACCATTCTTGAGGCTTTTGGTGGACTAACTAAATAGTTTTATGTTCAACCCACTTGAATTAGTAAAAACAATTAGGTTAACTTAATTTGCGTTGGGACGACATGAAGGAATTGTGTGGGACTCTTCTTGTGTTTTTACAGTGTATGTACATATAACCAGTGGGAACAAAACAAACAAATAAAAATAATAATACATATATACATAAATGTACATGTATGCATACATATATATGTATATAGGCAAATACATCCATTCCGCACATGTATATCTATATACATACATATATAAAAATATTAAATTAACCTCCTCAAAATAAACAAGTAAATAAAATAACAGGGTTTCCTCTAGGATTTTTTCCAGCTGTGGCGGCAGGCCTTTTTTAAACAGATCTACCAACTACCTGTGGTGTTATTTCACTGACAAATGTCGTGAGCGCAGTATTACGAGTCGAGATCGCATTTATGTAATAGCCTACGAGCATGCGGATCTCTTTGCTTGCGTGCCGATTTTGTCTGCTCGTGCACAAAGCTTCTTGCACGCCCCCTCAAGTATAGCAATGCCAGCAAATTTTGCAACACGGGCTCATTCTGAAAACGTAGCCCTACAGACGTTTCTGGAGATCACGAATTACGTAGACAGATGTACATATGGCTGCATTTCATTTGCATTTTTTTTTTTAAACGAACGTTACGGGGCGGTGTGACGGCTTTCCGTTTCGCGCTTACCAGCTGACTGCTTACCTCCGTATGGATGGCATTCCGTTGGCAATCAGTCGATTGTTCGCTCAGTCAGTCAAAAAGTCAGTCGACAGCGACCTCTGGTGGTTTTACTCGAGAACAGCAGCTGCGAACGGCACTCTCGAGGGAAATTTGAGATCTCAAAAAGCGTACACAGCAGTCTCTTGTGGATTCGCGAAAACAAAAACTGCAGAAAAATGTGCCTCCGGGACGTATTACGCAGTCTCCTGAAACGTCTGTAGAGGTGCGTTTTCAGAATGAGCCTGGGTTGAAATTTTGATCTTGTTGGTATACTGCTTATGGACACTGTTAACATAGGGCTTCATTTTGGCACAGTACAGTTTTCACTTGCACTTGTAGATGTAACTACATATTGTGGTACTTGTTCAGCTTAGGTTTGCACCCTTGTTCTTTCCTTCGTGCTTGTAAGTGTTGAATACTTTACTCATCCATCAACATGATTTCTGATGAAGACCACAACTCCCATGATTCCACACTCATCATGGCAACATCATGCTACACCGTTGTTTGTTGTGAAAACACGGCCTCTAGTGATTGTTTCCTGTGAGGGTTGTGCTTAGGCATAGAGAATATACAGGCTGTACAGTATAAAAATGGTGTCTTTGGGAAGTCCCTCGTAAACACTAAAACCCAACATACGTGTGTGTGTGTGTGTGTGTGTGTTTCTTACATTTTGGTTTCCAAATGTTCCAAATTTAGCAATGCTGGTCAATTTTCACCTTGTGAGGAATATTTCTTTGATTGTCATAGGAAAAATGGGTCATAAATCTCAGAATGAGGTGTTGTGAAAATGTAGATTCCTGAAAATCCTGTGAGTGTTCGGGTAGGGGGAGAGAATATACAGTATGTACAGGAGAAACACAGTTATGCTTATGGAAAGTCTCCATAAAGGCAGCTGTACAAGTGTGTGTGTGCGTGAGCTGGTCAGAGCTGATCTCACTCTGCGCTGCTGCTCTGGTGTTTCATTAGAGAGTGTGTGTGATCAGCCCTGATTCTCCAGCTCTCCTCACACCTCACGCTCAGGACACACACACCGCAGGTCACCGAGAGAAACATGGCCTTCTCATCCCGCTGATATTCACACACTCCGGTGAAAAAAAACGACCGCCAGCCTTAATTCACTGCGATCATCATCCTCCTCAAATAGACCAGTGAAGCTTTTGCCCCCTCACAGCGGCGTATGAAACTGCAGAGCTCGGTCAAATCTCTAGCTTGATCCTAGTGTGACCTTTGTATTAGAGAAAACAATGCAAAATTTTAAGACTGCATGATATTGGAAAAAAGGACATCGCAACACAGTGGCGAGGTTACATAAGGGTCGGGGTGGCACTGGCCCACTCAAACTGAAGGCTGGCCCACTCAGACAGTAATATTTTAAAGCTGATAAATCCTGCATAAAACATGTAAGGGATTTAAGGGGAATATGAATGTAATTTGATGGGGACAATTAACAGCACCCGTTAGTCATTGTGAATTTAAAGTCCCCCTTCGTTGGGCAAAAATGGAACTGTCCAACTGTTGCTCTGCACTGTTGTTTTTGACTTGATTTGATTGAGAACTTAAATCCACTATCAGAATCAGTACAACATTGCTAATATTTATATTTTTATTACTGAATGACAAGATCTGTTTCTGTCCATCCATCCATCCATCCATCCATCCATCCATCCTAAACCAATGCAATCCAATCTATCCATCCCAACTCAATCCATTCATCCATCCCAATCTAATCCATCCATCCCCATCCATCAATCCATCCCAATCCATCCATCCATTCATTCCAATCCATCCATCCCAACCTAACGCAATCCAATCCATCCATCCATCCATCCCAATACAATTCAATCCATCCGTCCCAATCCGATCAATCCATCCATGCTAACCCATCCATCCTTCCATCCATCCCAACCCATCCATCCCAATGTAATCCATCCATCCATCCATCCATCCATCCCAATCCATCCATCCATTCCAATCCTTCCATCCATCTCAATCCAACGCAATCTAATCCATCCATCCATCCCAATACTATTCAATCCAATCCCATCCATCCATCCATCCATCCATTTCAATCCTTCCATCCATCCCAATTCAACGCAATCTAATCCATCCATCCATCCCAATACTATTCAATCCAATCCCATCCATCCATCCATCCATCCATCCATCCATCCATCCATCCATCCATCCATCCATCCATCCATCCATCCATCCATCCATCCATCCATCCATCCATCCATCCATCCATCCATCCATCCATCCATCCATCCATCCATCCATCCATCCATCCATCCATCCATCCAAGCTTACAACTCGTTAAATGACTACTGTATGTCATAAGAGATCACAAATCTAAGAAACCTGTTATTGTATACTTATTACCACTCTATTCCACCAAAGGTTCCTTAAAATTTCCCCTGCTATAGCATGAACCTAATGAGGCCTTCATATTAGGGAAAATAATGCAAATTTTTTGGCCTGCGCATATTGGAAAAAATGACATTGCGAAATTGAGTTTTTTCTGCAATGTGAAATGTCATGTGATATAATCTATATTTTGGAAAACTTTTGCATTTATTTATGATTTTATTATGTATTATTTATTTAATATTTATTCATTATTAGTATTTTATTGATATTCACAAAATCAAATAAATTAGTGCAGATAAAAGCAATAAAACCAATAAAAATGAAAAAACAGTATTGAGGTACAGAAATTCATTCATTCATTCATTTTCTTTTCGGCTTAGTCCCTTTTTTAATCCGGGGTCGCCACAGCGGAATGAACCGCCAACTTATCCAGCACATGTTTTCTTCCAGCTGCAACCCATCTCTGGGAAAGTACAGAAATTCATTGATCAAATGTGAAATGACACCCCATAGCCTTCATTGTAGATATTATTAAATACAATTAATCTTTGTTAAAGTGGCAAACTTTATTTATTTAAAGTTGACTTTAAATTGCTTGCGATGTGACTATTGCAGATTCACACATCGTGATATTGATGCTGACATGATTATTTTGTGCAGGCCTAGCTAGTTTAATTCAATTTAATCCCCTGAGATAGAAAAAAAACACATTAAAGAGATGGTTCACCCAAAAATGAAAATGTAATCACTATTGTGGTTTCTTTAAGAGTTGTTTTCTTTTGTTGAACACCAAATAAAGATGTTTTTGAAGAAAGCTGAACACCTTCAACCATTGTCAACCTTCATACTAGAAAAAACAAATACTATTGGAAGTCAGTGGTTTCCAGAGTACTTCCAAATATCTTCTATGAACATTTGTAATGAACGTTTAAGTGAACTATCCCTTTAGATTCGCTCATTTCACTCGCATCAGTCAAGGGATTTATTTGATGAAGATTTTGCAAGGAAACGCCAGTGTCCCAAACCATGATTTCAGGCCATTTAATCATCATGGTGGATGTGTATTTAACCGTTTGACCCCCATCGCTGTTTGCTTTCCTCTATTTTAAAGCGATGATCAGTTCACCAGCGTAAGATATGTTTATAAATTCCAACAACTGTATATTTTCCTTCAATATGACACACACAGCGAGTCCATCCTGAGCGAGACTCGGGGGAATTCGCAGAGGTCGACATTTTAATACTAGTAATTACGTTGCAATCTTCCTGCGAATCCACCTGTAAAATTGTATTAGGCATGCGATTTCCCATGGTCCTGTTGAGGGGGGACGTCCTGTTTCAGATGTTTGATTATTTAATCAGAGGCTGATCTGAGGTCTCACACATTTCTCAAGGTCATGAGAGTTTCCACATTGAGCTGCGTGTGGATGTTACAGCGCTGCGATGATGAATGTTGTGCACCCTTGTGCATTATAGGTCATGGGTAGAGCTATGAGCAGACAATACTGGAGGTCTTGGGAATATAAGAGAAGAGTTCTGTACGGTAAATTAAAACCTTTCTGAATGCAGAGTTTAGGAAGTCTTGTTTTTAGCAACTGGGCGGCACAGTGGCTCAGTGGTTAGCAGGGTTGCCTCACAGCAAGAAGGTCGCTAATTCGAGTCCCGGCTGTGCCAGTTGGCATTTCTGTTTGGAGTTTGCATGTTCTCCCTGTGTTGGCGTGGGTTTCCTCCGGGTGCTCCGGTTTCCCCCACAGTCCAAACACATGCGCTATAGGGGAATTGGGTTAGTTAAATCATTAATGGTGTAGATTAAACGAGCTACATGAAATATTCCTCTGGGATTTTGCTCCATATTGACATGATAGCATCACGCAGTTGCTGCAAATCCATGATGCGAATCTCCCGTTCCACCACATCCCAAAGGTGCTCTATTGGATTGAGATCTGGTGACTGTGGAGGCCATTTGAGTACAGTGAACTCATTATCATGTTAGCTAGTCTGTGGTGTTGACAATTGGTACTGATGGACCCAAAAGTGTGCCAAAAAAATATCCCCCACACCATTACACCACCACCACCAGCCTGAACCGTTGATACAAGGCAGGATGGATCCATGCTTTCATGTTGTTGATGCCAAATTCTGACCCAACCATCCAAATGTGGCAGCAGAAATGGAGACTCATCAGACCAGGCAACGTTTCTCCAATCTTCTATTGTCCAGTTTTGGTGAGCCTGTGTGAATTGTAGCCTCAGTTTCCTGTTCTTAGCTGACAGGAGTTCGGTGTGAGACCACCCGGTGTGGTCTTCTGCTGCTGTAGCCCATCCTCCTCAAGGTTGGACGTGTTGTGTGTTCAGAGATGCTCTTCTGCAGACCTCGGTTGTAACGAGTGCTTATTTGAGTTACTGTTGCCTTCCTATTAGCTGGAACCAGTCTGGCCATTCTCCTCTGTCCTCTAGCATCAATAAGACATTTGCGCCCACAGAACTGCCGCTCACTGGATATTTCATCTTATTCAGATCATTCTCTGTAAACCCTTGAGATGGTTGTGCATGAAAATCCCAGTAGATCAGCAGTTTCTGAAATACTCAGAGCAGCCCGTCTAGCACCAACAACCATGCCACGTTCAAAGTCACTTAAATCCCCTTTCTTCCCCATTCTGATGCTCGTTTTGACCTGCAGCAGATCGTCTTGACCATGTCTACATGCCTAAATACATCGAGTTGCTGCCATGTGATTGGCTGATTAGAAATTTGCGTCAACGGACAGGTGTACCTAATAAAGTGACTGATGAGTGTATGAAGAAGTTTAGCAATTTGATAAACTCATGTAGCCTAGTTCAAACTTGATTGCCAACTCTCTTAGATGGATAGTTTGATGTATGGATGGACTGACTATGGAAATATTTTCGAATTTAAAGATTCACAAGTGTTTTTTGTTTATTTACGGTTGTGAATTGCATTCTGTGTTGTTATAGAAATAATATCTAGAGAAATAAGTCTGTAAAATAACAGAAAATGCACTGGAGTTTATTGCAAGGTTTCTGTAGCATAATATACAACACCAACACAGACTATATATCACTGCACACTATTACAAATGTTCATAAAAGTTGTTGGAAGAAAGATCAAGCTCCTATAATACGGTTTAAAAAGCAGTCTATACCAAGGGTTCTCAAACTCTGCCTTGGAGGTTCGGTGTGATCCAGATTTTAGCTCCAATTTGCCCCAACACACCTCCAAGGATGTTTCTAGAAAGCCTAGGCTGTTTCTCAATATGCACTCTTGAGTGATCTTTGCATTCTTGTGGAACGTCGTCATCAACCGCCAAAGTTCTGTTCCAAAACTCAAGATTGGAGGATGCTTGAAAGTTCCCGGATGTGTTCTTGATATTGAGGATGCATCAATGCAGACTTGAGTGCGAAACTTACCCTAGAAGTCCCAGAAGTCAATGCGGCTGATTAAAGGAGATGGGAAGCGCAACATTTTATTTAGGTTTATTAATAAAATCAGAGAGAAATAACTTCAGCAGTTTCTCTAAATGAGATGGTGAAAGTAAACATGACCATGTACATCTTAATAAAGGAATAAACCCATTAAGGGTGTTTATTTGCTGAAATTCATATTAAAATCTGCTTTATTTGTATTGTGTAAAGTAAGGTTTTTGAGCATGTTATATATATTGAAAATGGGAATAACGATAAATCGTTGTATGGATATTGTAATGGTTAATTTTAAGGTCACGTGACCATCAGGAAGAGCGCAGCATCTCATTTCTCAGAGGACATGTTCTCGGTCCTCGCGGTGACCTGGCAAGACCGGTCTCCAAAAGAACACTAGTCCATTCTCTGTGTTCTTGGAATCGAGAAACAGCCCAAGTAAAAGCTTGATTAGCTAGCCCAGGTGTGTCTGATTGGGGTTGGAGCTCAAATGTGCAGGACACTGGACTTCCAGGACCGAGATCGAGAACCCCTGCTCTATAATATCCCATTGCATTGTCTTGCTTCATATGATATCACCCTGATCATACAGTCGGTACTGAAGCTTGTCATTGTTATTATAGGTTATAAATAAAACTTGAGCGTAGTGTTAAGGAACATGCAGTAACCTGGATGCAGTTGTTCTATTCAAAACAAGACGATCCCTCAGACTCATAAAGTGTGTTTGAAGGTTGACTTTGAGGATTGAAGATTTATCCCAGCATTACTCATTTACACACGCACACACACACACACACACAACTCAGCCTGTACGCTGAAAACAAAAACGATTCATTGGATTTACTAACATTTTTAGGGGTAAGTGGTTGCTTACAGTTTATCTGGGCTGAGTTTAAACAACTTAAATGTAGTATGTTCAACTTAATTTCTTCGTTTACGTTCAGCCCGCATAAATTGTTTGCAATCACTTACCTTAAAAACATGTAGTAGCCTAATTCCAGTGAATCATGTTTTTTTTATTTTCTCCAGTGTAGAAGCTAGCGCCGCTATGCTAGATGTCCGCAAGCACATTCTCTCAGCTCCTGGCGAAGTTGTGTCTTATTAGTTCGCGGGGCGCCTCCACATTCTGGTGCGGGATGATGATCTGGTGGAGCAGTGAGAACATTCAGGCCTGTTGTTTTCAGGGTTATGCTACTATGACGCTGCGCATGCCATTTTTAGCATGGCGTGCAGCATGTTTTAAGCAATTGTTAAGCTAATTTGTGGTTCTGATTATGCTGTTAGAATGCTATCAGTGGTCGTTGGTGTTTGATATTGTTTTTAGCATGTTGTTAGCACTCTGTTTGGTTCATTTATATGTTTTGAGTAATTGTTGTTAGCATATTCGGGATACTAGTGCAGGATGATGATATGGTGGTGCATTTGTTAGCAAGCTACGCCAGTTGCTAACACATTCAGGTCTACATAGTTATGCGATGGCTCATTCTAAATAGCGGTTAGCTATTTTTTGGATAGTATCGTTGTTATTTGTCTGCTAGTATTTTCAAGTAGTTGTTAGCAACGCATGAGGATGTGTTCTGAGCATGCGTGGTTGTTAGCATGTTATGTGCCGAATGGTTGTCAGCATGCTTTTTAGCGACTAGCATCTTCTGAGTAGTTATTAGTTTGCCATTGTTCAGTAGTGGTGCAGTGGTTAGCATGATTTAGTTGATAGCATGTGATTTTAGCGTTCTAGACTTTTCAAACTGTTGTTAGCAACGTACAAGTGCTCTGAGTGTTTTTTACAATGCACACTCTGAGTGGGCGTTAGCATGCTTTTTATTTGCTAGCATGTTCTGAGTAGTTATTAGTTTGCCATTGTTCAAAGTAGTGGTTAGCATGCTTTAGTTTATAGCATGCTCTAAGTGGTTTAGCATTCATTTGTCAAACAGTTGTAAGCAACCTAAAAGGTTTTGTGGTGAATAGCATGTTACACTTTGTGTACTGTGCTCTTAGTGCGTGTTAGCATGTCATGTCACTTGTTAGCATGTATTTAGCTGTTTAGCATGTTTCCAAATAGTTATTAGCTTGCTGTGCAGGTTTTAGAATACTTCAAGTGGTTTTTAGCATGCTGTGCTGTCTGTAGCATGGGTGGTTGCTATGCTTATAACTGCTACTGTTTGAAGTAGTGGTTAGCATGCTTTAGTTCATAGCATGATTTAAGTGTGTTTTAGCATGCTAGCATTTTTCAAACAGTTTTTAGCAACCTACAGGTGTTTTAAGTGGTTTGACATGTGATGACTTGTTAGCATGTTTTTCGCCGGTTTAGCATGTTCAGAATAGTTATTAGCTTGCTGTTCTGTGTCTAGAATTCAAGTGGTTTTTAGCATGCTACACTGACTGTAGCGTGAGTGGTTGCTATGCTTATTACTGTGCTACTGTTTACAGTAGCGGTTAGCATGCTTTAGTTGATAGCATTCTCTAAGTGATTGTTAGCATGCTTGCATTTTTTCCAACAGTTGTTAGCAACCTACGAGTGTTTTAAGTGGGTAGCTTGCACTGAGTGGGCATTAGCATGTCATGTGACTTTTTAGCATGTTTTTGGCTGTTTAGCATGTTCCAAATAGTTATTAGCTTGCTGTTTTGTTTATAAAGGTTCTCATGTGGTTTTTAGCATGCTTTTCAGTTGATAGCATATTAGTATTAAGTTCGGTTTCTAACATGTTTTGAGTGGTTCATTGCTAACTGTGTAGTTTTCAACGTGTGTTGACTGCTAACATGTTCCTCATGGTTGGAAACTATGTTTTGAGATGATGTTAGCATGCTATTCATTTGCTAGTATGTTATTAGTGGTTGTTCGCATTGTATTTAGTTACTAGCAGTTGCTGATAGTAGTAATTGTTAGCATTTTTTGTGGTTGTTAATTTGTTTTGCATAGCATAGCATGTTGTGCAATTGTTAGCATGTTGTCAGTAATTGTTAGAGTGTAATGTGGTTTCTGGCTGTTTTTAGAAATTGTTTTTCTTAATAGCATGTTTTGAGTTATAGCTAACATGGTCAGGGTGCTAATTAATGTGCTTTGTGGTTCTTAGCATAAGTCAAAAGGTTGCTATTATTCAATTTTGTTTATAGTTGGTTGCATGTTTTTTGGTGTTAATGTGTTTTGGCTGGTTGTTTGCATGCTATAAAGTTGTTAGCATGTTGTTAGCAACTCCTATATCCATAATGTGTTGAGTAGTTCTTAACATGTTATGTGGTTTATAACATGTTTAGGGCATACAGTGTTGTTCTTCGTGGTTGTTAGCATTCAGTTTGGTTCATAGCATGTTTTCAAGTAGTTGTTTGCATGCTTTATGATTGCCAATGTGTTCTGTGTGGTTGTTAGCATGTTTTGAGGTATTTATTAGTGTGTTATGACTAAGCATATTGTCAGTAGTTTGTAGCATATTCGGAATTCCTATTAGCATTATATTTAATTAACAACATGTTTTGAGTAGTAGTTGTTAGCATGTTAGGCAGACGCCAATCTATTTTACCTGTTTATAAGCATGCAGTGAGGTTGCTATTATATTCCTGCAGGATAGTTAGCATGTTATTTGGTTGTTACTGTGTATAGAATACACATCAATCAAAGGATAGCATGCAAAAAACATGCTATCTACTGATTAGCGATATAAATATTGGCAGATGTATACTAAATAGCCTCAATTGTGCAACTTGACATCACTCAGTGGCTCACAACATTGTTTCTGTCTCGAGCACAAACAAGCCTTGTGTGATATAAAGCTGTAAAATGACTGTCGAGTGCTTTAATTTGCTTTAATACCTACTCAAGAAAACAATCTATTACCATAATTGCTCTGTAACTCCTCTGACAAGGCCTTGTGGGAACCGGGTGAGGAATGTTTGCGCTGAATGGAGCGAGGCTTCAGTCTGTCCTCCTTTTCCCTTCAGTCTTTTGTGTGTCATGAAAGAGTTCCTCTCAGAAACGTCCGTCAGACGCAGGCGTGAAATCAGCGCCGTCTGTCCTCTAGATATGCACAAACAAACACAAAGGGTTAACCTTTAACATGTCTTGTGTGTTCGGATAGTTGGGATTTAAATACAGAAACTCCTATTAAACTTGCTCTGAACTATACAGTTGAAGTCAGAATTATTAGCCCTGCTGAATTAGTTTAAAAAAAACCTTGAGAGAAACCAGGCTCAGTTGGGCACGACCATTTTAATTTCTCCGCTGGCCAAACGTCTTGTGCAGAGCTGCAGTCTCAGCGGCGGAGGCTGGAAGCTGGTTTCAGCGAAGACCCGTCTGTCCCTGGAGAGTCACAGGAATCAGTCTCATGTTCCACTCCTCCATGACCACAACAGTAGCTGCTCAGGATACGGCCTGGTCCAGGATATGGAAACCTTGGGATTATCTCGTCGTTGGTCTTGGATCGAATCAGTGACTCTGCATAGTCTAAGAGCCTCGGGAAGAGTATCCCCAGGTGGAAATGGAGAATAAAGAGAATAATTAGCGTAGCTGCTGTTCATAGTGTATATAAACAAGATGCAGAACCTGTGTGGAAACCCGCTAAGTGGTGCAGTGAGTGTATGCTTTACTGAACAGATAGGTCTTTAATCTAGTTTTGAATTGGGAGAGTGTGTCTGAGCCTCGGACGGATTGCTTTTCTCTTTGCCATGATGACAGCACATTATATTTGACTAGATATTCCTCAAGATACTAGTATTCAGCTTAAAGTGACATTTAAAGGCTTAACTAGGGTAATTAGGGTAAAGTTAGGGTAATTAAGCAAGTCATTGTATATCATTGGCTTGTTCTGTAGACCAGTGGTCCCCAACCCCTGCGCCAATTTGTTAAGGGCCACAAAAGAAATTATTATTATTTCAGTTTTATTTATTATCTGAGACTGAGCGATCTTTTATTTTGAAAAATCTTTTATTTTGATAAATGACTGTATTCTCTTCATTACATCTCAGTTACTTGAGCGCCAAAATGTAACCCACATGCTAGCAAACAATGTTGCCCGATTGGGCGGTTTTGAATTGTGTTGGTAATATATGGCGTAGGCGGTGGCCAAAATTTGGGCGGTTTTGAAATAAAAATTTTATATGCAACTCATTTAACAAAACATAACTGTGTGCTTCTACTCCATTTAATTAGAAATGACCAGTGCATATCGCAAACTGCTATTATTATTATAAGCGAAGCATCTAATTATGTTCAAGAGCATTTAAAATGTCAAATGGGATGAATTTCTACCCCATTTCGAAAGTAAAACATACTCAATAAGTGCAGTGTGTGGGTGAGTGGGGGGCAGTGTTTTGATGTGATCTGGTTATGTTTTGGTTCTGTGAGGCTGGTGTTGGTTGCTGTATGGTTAAAAAATTACGACAGTTAAAGCACAGTAACTATATTTTAATTTAAACCGTCAAAAGCACAAAGCTGACAGAAACTAAAACAGCTGATGGAGTATACACTAACCTGTGCATTATTCAGCCACAAGATGGCGCCAAACAGGCAAAAACACAAAGCTGACAGAAATGAAAACAGCTGATGGAGTATACACTAACCTGCGCATTATTCAGACACAAGATGGCGCCTACAATCCAAAACACAAAGCTGACAGAAATTAAAACAGCTGATGTTGTATACACTAACCTGCGCATTATTCAGCCACAAGATGGCGCCAAACAGGCAAAAACAGCGATGAGACAGACAAGCGTATGGTGTCCTGCATAGTTTAGCTCCAGCTTCTTTCAACATACCTGCCTGGAAGTTTTTGTATACCTAAAAAGAGCTTGATTAGCTGGTTGAGGAGTGTCTATTTGAAGTTGTAATTAAAATATGCACGACACAAGCCATCGAAGACCATGTTTTGGCCCCCCTGGTCTAGATTATAGTGGTTGTTATCTGGGAATAACATGCCTTAAATGTCGCGACCTGACCAATCAGAATCAAGTATTCAAGACAGTGGTGTAATAATAGCTAATGTTGCCCACAGTGCATTACACATTGGATTTGAATGTGATTAGGACTACAAATATGAGTAATTAAAAAAGAAAAAACTACAAACATGGCAATGCAGAAGACACGCATTTAAGAGAGGCTTACCTAAATGTGTTTGATTGATTACTGTCTATGCTGATGAAAAATATTAATTTCATGTTTTCTGCGTTTTATTTCAGCGAGACTGAGGACTTTTCTCCGCAGATTAACCTGCTGCTGCATCTTCAATATGGTAGGGAATCTGAAAGAAATGGATGGTGGGATGAAATGATGGACAGGGCATGTACCGAGGTATGTAAAATGTATTTATAGAGCACAAGAAGTGCTTTACAGTAAAAGATAACAGTTCAAATTTCAAGTACAAATACCAAAAAAGTATATATATAAAAATATATATATAAATATATAAATAGTCACGGGGGTGTTCTCTTCTTATCTTACGTTTTATATACAAACGCGTAATATTTTAAGGTACCGACCCAGCTTTAGAACAGTTTGTGTGTAATAATAGACATCCACAATAATCAATTGTTTTTAAAAAATATATCATTATAAAATATAATTTTTTAAATAATAATTTATGCGGTCATGCATGTGTTTTGACAGCTAATATGCCGGTGATTTGAGGCTTTGCAAAAGTTGCAGACGCCTTTACTGGAATCAAAATGCTTTTTTTGATGCGAAATTAATCTATACACCCAGTTATTCCTTATGCTGATTAAGAAACATGAATAAGCCGGCTACTATAATAAAGAAAATCCCCTCAAAATGCAAAACTGAATAAATCGCTAAATACTCTTGACACATAAAGGTGTAAAGCCTGCACCCCTCAACAGATATGGAAAGTTATTGCATATAATATTTAACAAACCGTTTACTACGATCTTTATGCAAATTTAAAGTCTGTACAAATAATACGTTTTCAATAATAATGATATTGAAGTTAAGACGTATAAAATATAGTATTTCATTTTGCTTTATTTCTTAGATTTGAGTTATGAATTAATATGGTACTGCGATACTACTTGGTATCATGATACTTCAACTGCTATAGTGTCGTGGCCTGAATTGATGGTATCATGACCACCCTAGAAATGACATGAGGGTGATTAATTAATAACAGTGCTTTCATTTTTGTGTAAAGTTATCAGTTGAAGCACACATGAAATCAAAACTAACCATATTGATTTAGTTAGCTCTCATTGCTAGTTCTGTGGTGAACAATTCATCTGTGCATGTCATTAAGATAAAAAACATAATTTGCACTTGTAATCTTTAATAGAAAACTGAAAATGACTTTTCTGAGTAGATTAGGTCTTAGGTCTTCCAGATTAGGTCTGTCTGAGGTAGTGGGCGTGGCTAACATACTTAACCACGCCCCTTTATTTGTCAGCGCTATATCCACAAACAGAAATGGTTAGGAGGAGGAGTCAGTTAGGTTGTAATAACTCTCCCCAAACCCTTTCCCCATCTTTCTGAATGAAACGCCTACTTTACTACATCCAATCAGCTCGCAGTACAAAAAACAAGCCACGCCCACTGTTATTTCATAACATTTTTTTTTTTTTCGTGAAGCTTGACTTTAAAGACATCAACAGCAGTATCTGGTGTCCATCTGATAGCCCAACGCAGAGCAAAACAAAAAGCCTGAGCTTTAAACTGTGCTCTGTTTGCTGCCTGCAGATGGCGCTGTAAAAGCAGAGCAGCTTATCTGTGACAGCACGTCAATCCAGAAGCACATCTCAAAAGAAACACTGCAGATCTTCTCGAGTCAAATAGCTCTTTCTGTCTGTCAGTCAGTGTGGACCAACAAATATATATATATATATATATATATATGACGTCCATTGAGATTTAGGCTCTGGACATGCACTGTGTTTTAAAATTATAGTAGCTGACACAGACAAAATGGTCATATTTCAATGAAGCTCACTGTTAACTGCATCAAATAAACATTGTTAATGCCAAATATCTGTTGAAAAAGGCAAAAAGGAGCAGGAATATCTTCATTATGACAATCGTGATTTAATTTTAATATTCAAAATATATGTCTTTGTACAATATTATTTCAAGTAGGTACATTTTCAATCTCATTTACAAAAACCCCTTTGAAATATTTCCCCCTTTCTTAAAACGTGACATATAAAATGACGATAACAAGGCATTCGGGAAAGCAAAACGTGATGAAAAGAGAATTAATACTTGTCAAATCATGCGTTAAAGATGAGCAGGCGTCATTTAATTGTGAATCCTTAAAACGGATGTGCTAAAATAAGACAAAACAAAAACCACATGTATGAACTTCCCATATTAGGCACTATATTCTTCATTAATTATTACTGTTGTTATTAACTCTCAATATCTAATTCAGTTATTGTACAATCTATTCATTTCTTGTTGCAGTTTTTAAGTATAGGGTGCAGCGTGAGATTGTTCTTCAGACAAAAACACAGGACCGATCCTAACAAATTAAACACCATGAAATGTCGACAGTATAAAATAGATTTGAATATAATCTCACATTAATAGAAGAGCTAATGGACAGCTCTGATCTATTATAATGGAGAAACTCTGATTCATAAGTGTTGTGCTCCCATAGGGAAGGTGAAAATGATCTGTAGAAAAAGTGGGAAAGTCTTTAGACGCACTGTAAAAGGACGAAAACAAATCTATTAGTCAACAGCTTCAGTATTTTGTGATTCACAACTATTTTTTTTGTTTATCTATGGATATTAATGGCATTATGGGATGTCGATCTCTGCTTTGTCGACCTTTAATGTTGATAATTCAACTTTGTAGTTCACCAAAGTGACTTTTATTGACATTTTAGTCATTTATATTTTGTATAAGAAAGAATATATAGAACTAAAGTCGTGGACTTCCATTCAATACACACGCGAATGCGGCAGACTGAAAACGCAAGCTCGTACGACAAGTTTCGCAGTTCAAGCTTGGTGAACTCTGACCTGCGAAATCGCATCACGTGACTCCGTTAGACCAATCGAAGATCAAATCATGACCTCTGTATATGAATTTAAAATATGGACCAATCACTTGCTTTTATTATGTCCAATCGTCTCGTTTGATCCCGCCCCTTTTCGCATCGCTGCATGACAGAATTTCAACTCAAACTCTAGAGTGACCATATATCTGTAAAATAACAGACTTTCGGTTAATAACAGGCTGTTGTACTACACCACAAGTACAGTTGATATATCTGTGATGCTTGTGGACTGACGATGATGAACAGCGTAGTTGCAGATCCAAATGCAGCATTTGTTTAGCAGAGTAGTCATACAGGCAATGATCATAAGGGTTATCCAAAGTCATGGTCAAACAGGCAGTAGGTCAGGCTAGGAATCAATACATGGAAGAACAAGGCGAAGCTCGCAACACGGAAGACCAGACAGGATAATACTCGGACATTACAGTATCACATCTAACATCGATAAGCGAGTTATCTTTAATAATATTCTTTTGTGTTGGTTTCTAACCCTGTAGCATTACCAAGTGTTTCCTATTGTAGTCTCTCCGTGTTTTGACCCTTGCCTTGTTCCCTTGTTTACGTTGACTGCTTCCGGTATCGACCTTTTGCCTGTGACCTGACTACGCTTTTGGATTGTCCTTCTGTTTGTTCCTGTTGACCAGGTTGCTGCTAGATTGGATATATATATTGGATATATTTGTTGTATTTTATTAACGTCTACCCCTACTCCAACTCTAAACCCACCTGTCACAGTAATGTAAAAACAGTAATTATACAGAGTATTATTTATGCTATCTATTTACCCAATCATTTGTTTTTTTTTACGTCCACCCCAAACCCTAAACCCAACCGTTACAGTACTGTTAAAAAATGTATTATTGTTATACAGTGTCACAAAAAATGTTGCTAAATTGATGTGCATATCGCACTTCCGGCCAGCCTCCTTTCCGATCTAGACTTTACCCGTTGACCATTGTCTGCCTGACTAAGCTTTCAATAAACTGCACGTGGATCCTCAACCCTGTTGTCCAGCACCCTTGTTACAATATCACTTTAGACTATTAAAAATCTCAAATAAAGTCACTTTTTCCAAACATTTCAATGTCTAAAGTTGTCGGCGGAAAGACCAAGATCCCACAATGCGATTTATAAGCACGTTTGTTCCTCGACGCTGTCGCCACTGGCTTGCTTGGTTTATGACTTGTAGAGCTGCGCATGGATGGATTTGCTCTTCAGTGTTTGGACTTTCAACAGTGAAATTTAAACCACACTGAACTGAACTTCAACTCTGAAAACTGGACTGACGCAGTTTCAATTTACTAGAACTTCTGTGTGAAGCTGCTTTGACACAGTCTACATTGTAAAAGCGCTATAGAAATAAAGATGAATTGAATTGAATTAGCAAACATTTGTTTTGTTTGAGTGCAGAGGAAACATGAATCACAAAATATGAAAAGCTGTTGATTTACGGATTTGTTTTATACAGTGTGTATGATGGTTTTCATAAGCTGTGAGTCCTCTGCTCTGCATGTTTCACGTGTATGTTTGAGATGGTCTGGTGTTTAAGTCCGAGGTAATGGCTAGTGAAGGCCATCTGATGGGCTGAAAGAGCCATTTTGGTCCAGTTCTGAACGTGAAGGGGATTCCTAAGAGGCTGAGTGTCACAGTTTCTCTGAATCCACGTCTTTTTAGGACTGTCCGGGGTCGTTGCGGTTTCAGCCAAAGACCAGATCTTTGGCTTTAGAGCTGGACTTGCGTTATTGGATGGCTCTTGCTCCTCTGCTGGACTCTTCTTGATTTGTTCCTTGTCCTCAATAATCCTCTTCTCCGCTCTGGCATCGTCGTATTCCTCAGAAACGGAAACTTTAGATGTTGACTTTTCGTCATCCTGATAGTCACAATCCTGTTTATCTTCGATGTCCTCCGTGTCGATGTTCTCCAGGTCTATCTCTTCATCCTCGTCTTGTTTTTCTGCGTCCTCGTTGTCGCTTGTATACACGTTTCCATCCTCGTCGGTTCTCGTTTTGGGGACCCACGTCATCTTGTTCTCCTTTTTCAGCCTCCGGCGGGCGTTGGCGAACCAGGTGGACACTTGGGTGAGGGTCATCTTGGTGATGATGGCCAGCATGATCTTCTCTCCTTTGGTGGGATAGGGGTTTTTGCGGTGCTCGCTGAGCCAGGCCTTCAGGGTGCTGGTGCTCTCGCGGGTGGCATTTTTGGGTCGGGATGGGTCGCTGAACTGATACTGGTGTCCATATGGGTAGAAGGCCGCATGGGGGAACCCTGCATGCTGGAGCCCTGGACTGTCCTTAAACTCGTACTGAGAGCCCTGCAGATGGAGAACAAGTCAGACTGTTATTGACCATTTCAATGTGAGGATGTCATTGGACCATGAACATTTCCTGCTTGTTCCCAAACTATTTCATAACTATAACAAGAGGCAATTCAATCATAACTTCATGTTAAATCTGCTGTCATAAAATTATTTATCAGTATGTGGACCTTTCAGGATTCTCTGAAGCTATGGAAATTAAAAATGTAAAACAGGAAATACGTTAGGACCGTTGTTATTGTTTACATCCCTCAAAATGGTCTATTAGCATACGCGTGTGATCCTGAGGAAAACGTGATTATTTCATTATATAAGTTGACAAAAAATCGATAAGTGGAAGGAAGGAAGGAAGGAAGGAAGGAAGGAAGGAAGGAAGGAAGAAAAATTATTGAAGGAAGGAAAATGATGGAAAATGATGGAAGGAAGGTGGGAAAATGATGGAAGGAAGAAAGGAAAATGATGGAAGGACAATTATAGAATAAAGGAAGAAAAGAAGGAATGAAGAAAAAATATGAAAATAAGGAAGGAAGGAAGGAAGGAAGGAAGGAAGGAAGGAAGGAAGGAAGGAAGGAAGGAAGGAAGGAAGGAAGGAAGGAAAATTATGGAAGAAAAGAAGGAATAAAGGAAAATTATGAAAATAAAAAGAAGGAAGGAAGGAAGGAAATGATAGAAGGAAGGAAGGAAGGAAATTATATAGGGAAGGAAAATTATGGAAGAAAAGAAGGAAGGTATGAAGAAAAATTATTGAAGGAAGGAAAATGATGGAAGAAAGTAAGGAAAATTATGGAAGGTAGGAGGGAAAAGGATGGAAAGAAGAAAGGAAAATGATGGAAGGAAAATGATGGAAGGAAGGAAAATTATAGAATAAAGGAAGAAAAGAAGGAATGAAGGAAAATTATGAAAATAAAGAAGAAAAAGGAAGGAAATGATAGAAGGAATGAAGGAAGGAAGAAATGAAGGAAGGAAATGGAAAAAAAGAAGAAAAGAGAAAGAAAGAACAAAAGAAAGAATGAAAGCTGGTAGAAAGAAAGAAAAATGAAGAAAGGAAGGAAAGAACGAAAATGAAAGAAGGAGAGAATGAAAGAAAATCAAAGAAGGGAAAAGGAAAAAGGAATGAAAGATAGTGGGAAAGGAGGAGGGAGGGTAAGAAGGAAAAACAATGATAAAAGAAAAGGAAACAGAAGAAAAAGAAAAAGGGAAAGAAAGAAAGAAAGAAAAGGTCCCACTTTATAGGTGGCTTTATCTATGTACTTACACTATAAATAATAATTATTACAATGTACTTATTGTGTAAATACATGTATTTACATTGATTAAATACCTCCATGTAATTACATTTGTCATTAATTTCTATAATTACACTGTTGACCATCCCTTACACCTGAACCCACCCTTAAACCTGTCTCTAACCCATATCCCACCTCGAGCTCCTTAAGTGTTCTTCAGTACACAGTAAAGAACATGGTATTTATTTTTTATGTAAGTACATAGTAGTTAAGGCCACCTAAAATAACATGGGACTGAAAGACAGAAGAAAAGGAAGAAATATTCAGTTGTTTAATTCTAAATATGGACAAAAATGATGGGTAAAGATGTGAGAGGGAAGAATTTTTAGTTTAACAATTCACACTGTTAACTAATAGCTTATTATCTGCTTATTATTAAGATATTAACTGCGCATAATGTGTGATCTTATTCATCACTAATCCTGCCCAATACTAAACCTAACAACTAACTATTAATAAGAAGCTAACTAGTAATTAAGAGTCTTAATATTAATGTTCTAAATTAAAAGAAAGAAAAAAAAGAAAAGACATACATTTAGACAAAAACAATGGGTAAAAGATGTAAAAATAAATCATTTTAGTTCAAACTTTATACAAAGTTTTCATTATGTGAGTGTATTTATTAACACGAGCTTATTATCATTTATTATAGTTCAATATTTACTAATGTAATATAAAAATTCAAGGTTGTGCTTGTTAACATTAGTTAATCCACTCTTTTCATTTAACTAATGTTAACAAAGATGAATAAACACTAATAAATGTGTCGTTCGTTGTTTGTTAATGTTAGTGAATACATTATCTAATACAGCCTCATTGTAACGTGTTAACAAACGATTTTAGCAACCTTTACATTGCGAAAAGAAATAATCAGGTGTTGCCTTTTTAAACCTAATTTGGACAATCGAAAAATAACAATTGCAAATTTAACATTTCAACAAATCATTCTGTCTTAATCTAACCATTTAAAACTAAATGAAATATCTAAAGAGTCTTCATATCTACCTATCTGCTTCAGTTACATTTCTTTAATGGTGCAAAGTTTTTATTCACAAAGATTTGTTTCCTGCACAGGCGTTTATTATGCATCTAAATATTATTTTGTATTTATTCGAAGTCCATTTAAAAATGCTAATGAACTAATATTGTTTCCTTGTGTGATTAAATTCTCGTTTCTGCAAAAAAATGTATGTTGAAAAGGCGTGAAAATGACGATTGGTTTCATTTTCTCTTAAATAGCGGAGTCTTTATACATTATGCGCAGTTTTAATAACACTGCATATATCTAATAAATACCACAGCAACACCTTTAACATAATGAGCCGATTTAAAAACAATTAAAGAAAAGAATTAATAAATATATATACTTCAGATTAAAATACGCTCACAAAAAGCTGTTTAAATCAGAGCATGCTGGAGAATTAAATAAGTCACCAAGAGCCTGTTCGTGAATTAAATAAGTTACCTGGAGCTTTAGGGATGTTATCATTTCGTATTTGATTGTATTTCTAAGAAGCGCGGATGTTTTTCCCCGAAATGGATTAAAATATTAAAAAACTCGTCAAACAGACATAAAGTACAATTTAAGTATTATTTAAGTACAATAACAGTTTAAAATAATGGTCCATTAGTTAATGTATTTACTACCATAAACAAACTAATAGTAATACAGTGATTACGGTATTTGTTTGTTTACGTTAATGTTATTTAAGTTAATTAACATGTTAACTCACAGTGCATTAACTAGGAGAGTTTATTTTTATAGCACATTTTATACACAGTGGCAATTCAAAGTGCGTAAACAGGAATAAAAGAGAGAAGAATAAGAAAATAAAAACAAATGGTAGCACTGATTAACTATAATGATAACAAGCGCGACTTTGGGTTTTAATAATGCATTAGTTAATGTTGTACTACGATTAATAAATGCTTTACAAGATTATTAGTAAATACATTAACGTTAATACCCATTTACTAATACCTTTTGTAAAGCTGCTTTGATACAATAATTATTTCTCAAAAGCGCTACAAATAAACTTGAATTAAATTGAAAACAACCTTATTGTAAAGTGTCATCATTATACTTAGAATTAAAATACGCAAAAGGTGTTGTTTAAAACAGAGCATGGTGGTGAATTAAATAAGTTACCCAGAGCATGATGGTGAATTAAATTAAATAAGTTACCTAGCGCATGTTGGCGAATTAAATAAGTTACCTAAGGGGTTAGCAAAGTTATCATTTTGTACTTGATTATATTTCTGAGAAGCGCGGTTAAGGGGATCAAATTTGAGCTATTTTCTCAACCTTAATAATCTCGTAAGTGTCCATGGACTCACCAGCTGGTTGAGGACGGACAGGTCGCTGGAATAGGGCAGAAACGCGCTGTATCCCTGCGCTGTGCTGGCGAACGGAGCTCCGTACACACCGGAAAGCGCGCTGGACAGAGAACCCGAGCCGGTGACCGAGATCTCCGCGCCGCCGCGCCGCTCCGTGGAGTACAGCGGTCTGATGTACTTATAGCCGAGCTGCGGGAGAGACATGCTGCTGCCAAAGGTCCGAGCGGTGCAAGGAGAATCACAGATCTCGCCTTTGACACCGGGAGGACTGCGGGGAAACTCGCGGAGAGTCTCGCTGAGAGTTAAAGCCGCTCTCCGGTCTGCGGTGCACCGAGGTCACATTTAGATCGAGTGGGATTGTTCACAACACTCGAGTGATTGACATTTCTAGTGTCTCACAGGCCCCGCCCTCCTCTGAAAACTCTCTCTCTCTCTCTCTCTCTCTCTCTCTCTCTCTCTCTCTCTCTCTCTCTCTCTCTCTCTCTCACTCACACAAACACACACACCTAATGTCAGTCGTCAGATTTCAGACTTTATTTTGCTGTTTAATCGCAACACGTTTTGTTTTCGTGTAAATATATATATATATATTGAACAATCTATATAGATGTCATCATAAAAAATGATTATCCCAATTTAAAGGGATAGTTCACCCCAAAATTTAAATTATACAATATATTTAGCCTGCTCAGACTTGTTTTTAAACCTTTATTGGTTTCCCTTTTTCTGTTGAACACAGAAGATATTTCAAATATTGCTGTAAACCTGTAACCTTCGACTTTTATAATCAGTAGAACAAATACTATGCAAGTCCATGGTTATTTAAGCATTATTCAAAATGTATTACATTTAATGATAGATTACATTAATATAATAATTATGCTTTTTCCTATTAAGAATAAACAGAAGAAACACGGTTTGAAACCACTCGAGGGAGAGTAAGTCGTATTTATTTTGGGGTGAACTGTCACTTTAACGAAATGAAGGCTTTGCCCATGCAGATGATGGCCTATTTTTATTTCGTCTCTATAAAATAAGAATAATATGATTGTTATAAAAACGCAATTTAAACATACATGTCTATTAAATTAAAACGTGCGACGTATTTTAAACAGACATGTGGATTTAGTAAAATAACGGAAGAGCTAGTTATTCGTCATATTAAAGACATATAGTTCTGCAGTGGATTAAACGAGTCTGTTAACATCTAAATCAGCGAGACAAAACATACAGTATTGGTTTTCCAGGAAAAGATGAAATAAATCCTGAAGAGGCATATTGATGCGTTATTGTCCTCCAAAAACATGTGCTGAGATTACATCTCCATCGGTTTGTTATAAACACATTATGAATCTTATTTCACAGAAACTAATCCGCTTTTTATCCCGAGAAGCAGATGATAATATCACTATTCATCGACATTACAAACAAGACAAAGAGGGAAAATGTGTGTATTAGATTTAAGAGTAAATGAAATGAGGGGAAAAGGAGAACAAACAAAAATATATTATAATAAGAATAACAAAAGTATATTTAATGTGTTATTAATGATTATAAGCACAAGTGCAATTACATTTAAATAATTGTACAAAATGCTAGGCTAAACAAAAGCTGAACGCAAGACGTTATTGTAGCTCAATTTCACTGGAATAATAATTAGCAAAATAAATAATTGTAAATGGGTACACTGCTGGATTTACACTCTAAATAATGGTCCCAAATGGATTTCTGGCCACCACATTGATGTGAAAGAAACATTTTGGTTCCCCAAACACCAATTCAATGTCATTTATTGTAGTCTAAAAAACACTTTAATTAAAGTACACTTTTTTTATTTAACAAACAAATTTGACGCCAAATAATGATTTACAATTGACACATTTCCAATTGGAAAATTTGTTAAAGATTCACTAATGTAATAGCAGTAGGGTAATGAACCATTTTAACCAAAGCTCTTAAAATATATACGAGATATTCATCAGAGCTAAACAAAGGGCAAAACCAAGAGCCAAAATGATCAATAACAAGCTAAATTTGGCAGTTCTTCAAGTAAAAATCCACGAACAATCCGTAAAAATCTATTTTCCACCAAAGAAACCTTTAAAAAGGGCAATGAAATCAAAATATATCAACCTCTCAGGACTTTATTAAATTATTAAGAAAAAACGGCGGGTTTTCAGCCTTCGATCAAACCTTCATCAATGATCAGCTATAAAACCCTTCATAACCGACGGCGGAGTCGTTATAACGCGATTATCCGCGGCGCTCGAGCTGTCAGCGATGATTTTCACGCTGAAATGAATCGGTAGGGCAAAAACCGACAAGAAATAGTGCTTGAAAATGATCTAGACATCAACCCTCCCATCCCGAACTCCTTTACCACCTGCTTTATTTCAGCTAGGAAAATGGCGGGAGTCTTGAGGAGGCGATATAGTTTTGGCGCGATTACGCTCGTCAGACGGACGAGTTCCTCACAGCCAGTTATTCTGAATTAATAAACACATCGAGCTCAAGAGTAAGAGGAAAAAACACTTTTCCTTCACATTCACGGCCGTGTAAAGGGTCCCAGGTTAATGCCATGCGGTTTGTTTTCGCTGCGAAGTTTAGATAAGTAGCCGACCAATGAAGCTTGTAATTACAATATTCTGCAAACTGGTCCCAGATCAGTATATAAATCTCTCCATCCAATTACAAGATGTAATATTTCTGCAGTGGAGCTGGTAATGAGCTCTAATGCCTGCGCTGGAGTTAATCCCCATCGGATGCAGCACAGATCAGATGTTGCCTCTGTAATTAGACTGGCAGAAAATCATTATTTCATGTTCAAATAGAAAATGAGGTTGGTGGGGAAGTTAATTTCTCTCTGCTCTGTCAAGCATGGACAAGAATTTAATGATTTAATTACAGTTGTAAGCTCTTTGGATCCGACTTAAACGGAGCCGAGGGTTTTTTCCAGGCTTTATTCTTCGGCATGGTTGTGTAAAAGGTTACGGAGGCTCTTTGACACGAGCTCAGAAAGCGCAAGATCTTTCTATGGCCAAATTAATTGCCTGTTAAACAACTTAAGTAATATCACTTCACCTTTCAATTAGGAGAAGCAGCTCACATTTCACTACAAAATGAAAAAGTTTCAAATCTTGAAGTCATCATGGAATCAAATCGGTTATTTTTCTGTAATATTTCCGTAATTATAAATGATTATTCCGCTGACCATAGTGTTTTTGAATGATGTAACTTTCCCTCCCACTTCACAACATCTCTTCTATGATTGGTGCTTCATGTATTGAGGGCGGGGTCAGCTTCACTTCAGCTCAACCAATAGAAAACCTCAATAGTGGTAGTAATATTATTATTATTAATAATGTATTATATATATATATATATATATATATATATATATATATATATATATATATATATATATATATATATATATATATATATATATATAAATATATATATATAGATATAAATATATATATATATATATATATATATATATATATATATATATATATATATATATATAGATATATATATATAGATATAAATATAGATATAGATAGATAGATATGTGTGTGTGTATGTTTATGTGTGTATATGTATATATGTATGTGTGTGTGTGTGTATATATATATATATATATATATATATATATATATATATATATATATATATATATATATATATATATATATATATATATATATATATATATATATATGTATATATATATATATGTATGTATATGTATATATATATGTATGTATATGTATACATACTACATTACTGCTTCTACTATTAATATTAATAATAATAGCATTATTATATATTTTATATTTATATTTCATTATTAATAATATTATAGGTTTATTATTATTACATTATTATATAAAGTATTATAAATGGACAGTTAATAATTATATATACTACATACTGCTTTTACTATTAACAGTAATAACAACAACAACAACAGTAGTAATTGTAATAATAATATAATTATATAAATAATAATAATAATTATTATTATTATGAACAAATATAGATTATTATTACAAATACATATTTAAAAATATTTAATATTTATTTATTAATATATATTTTAATTATGAAAATATTATACACAATTATTAAATGGACATGTATTAACTATGTATGTATGTATGTATGTATGTATGTATATATTAAGCATTATTAACAACAACATCATCAACAACAACAACAACAACAACAACAACAGTAGTAATCGTAATAATAACAGTAAAAAAAAACAAAACAAAAAAAAAATATATAAAATATAAATGATTCTTATTTCATATTTATTTATTAATTCTATTATATTTTAATTATTATTCAATCATTATATAAAATATTATAAATGGACATTTAATAATTATATATGTACTACATTACTGCTTTTACTATTAATAATAATAGCATTAACAACAACAACAACAACAACAGAAGTAATTGCAATAACAATAATAAATATGATAAAAATATAGTTTATTAATATTAAAATATATTTAACAATGAAATTATATTTTAATTATTATTAAATTATTATATTAAAAATTATAAATGGAGGTTTAATATTTATTATATATACTACATTACTGCTTCGACTAGTAGTAATCATAATAATAATTATAAAAATATAGATTACTATTATTGTTATTATTATTAAAATATAAGTAATTTCTATTTTAATTATTATATAATATTTTTAGTTATTATTAAATTATTATATAAAATATATAAATTTATGTGTATTCCAAATATGCATCTATATATTATTTTCAGTGAAGTCATGACA
Organism: Danio aesculapii; assembly: GCF_903798145.1. NCBI lineage: Eukaryota > Metazoa > Chordata > Actinopteri > Cypriniformes > Danionidae > Danio > Danio aesculapii. Next base: position 2,011,332 of record NC_079459.1, read on the forward strand.
TCTTTGTGTAAAGAATTGGTACTGCATAACCATAATAAACATTGATAATAACTAAAATATGTATTTTTATTAACAAATGAAATATACAAAGAAGTTTATTCAAATGTATTATGTATAAATATAAAAACCAAACGCACAAAAATATTGAAAACTGAAAACATTAATATATTACAAATATAAAACCTTTTTTAATTATATATAAATAACAAACTGTATAGTGTGAGGACAATTAAATCTTCTTTAAAGAATTCTCCACCCTTAAAAACAAACAAAATAACAAATAATAATAATAATAAAAAAGCTTTTTGGATGCTGAAGTTCACAATCAAAGCTCAGTCAACTCAACATGACACATTTCTCCATCAGATGAAATGTAAAGCAGACTGTTTATATCATATTGTCAACAAATGAGGAATAAATCAGCAGTCTTTAAGCTAAATTAATTCAGTTTTCAGCCTTTTCCGGTTTGTTTTCTTCCCCTCGGTATAAACGGCTCTGTGTGTGTATGGTGCTGACATTGTCCACCGTCCAGTGCCAATATGCGAGAATAGATTTTAATATTCAGAGGCTTTATGTGTCAGTCAACATGACAGACCCCCCCGCCTCTGATCCATATGCAGAAATCACTGCGCGTCTCTCTTAAGAGCGGCTGAATCTGCTGGAGAACAAACATATGAACACACAAACTCAAAACACAAACAAAAAAACAACACGTACATGAACACACACATGTATGCGCACACACACACACACACACACACACACACACACACAAACATATAAACACATAAAGACACACAATGACATACACACACACACATACACAAAATGCAAAGAGACACAAACATCCATAAACTCAACAAATATACAAATGCACACACAATCAGAAACACACACAATGAGAAACACACACAATCAGAAACACACACAATGAGAAACACACACAATCAGAAACACACACAATCAGAAACATAAACAAACAAATGAACACACAAACTCAAAACACAAACAAAACAACACATACATGAACGCACACATACATACACACACACACACAAACATATAAACACATAAAGACACACAATGACATACACACACACACACACACACACACACACACACACACACACACACACACACACACACACACACACACAAAATGCAAAAAGACACAAACACATCCATAAGCACAACAAATACACAAATGCACACACAATTAGAAACATACACACACACAAAAATATGCAAACAGACACGCATAAACACAAACAAACAAATGAACACACAAACATGCAAACACACACACGCACACACATACACACACAAACATATAAACACATAAAGACACTCACACTATGACATGCACATGCAAAAATAGGCGCACACACACACACAAGCAAAAATCACATACAAATGTACACACACGCACACAAACATGCACAAACAAATTAACATACACACCTATTGATATCAGAACAGTGCACACACACACACGCCTACATTTGCATGACCACATGACACACACTGAAACATTAAACTGTATGTGTAATGATGAAACGCGCTCACACACTGATCATGATGCTTTCAGGAAACCTTTACACTCACATCTGTATTTCTACACACACTTTGACATGTTCTTGCCTGATTGTGTGTGTGTGTGTGTGTGTGTGTGTGTGTGTGTGTGTGTGATGTGAACAGTAGCGGGACAGACAGTAACAATCGCCTCAGAATACCTCATGTTTTAAATATTAAAGCGTTACCATCTCTAATCAGCAGCAGCGACAAGTGAAAGAGCGACACAATACAACATCCACCTCTACACACACACACACACACACACACACACACATTGTGATGTAAAACATGGCGGGAGGAGAAAGACAATTATTATATAAGAGGACGATTAAGATTTGGAGTGAAGGAGGACGATCCTCTGCTTCTGCTGGAGGACGTTTCTTCGAAGACTGTTTTTACCTGTTACAATGTTCAGAGAGACGCCGAGTCGTGTTGCGAACCGTACTTAAAACAACTGGAGGATCGAGCAGAATAGTTTGGAGACGTGGGTCATCAGTGTTGCATTTATAAATGTGCCGTAATGAAGGTTTTGTTTTCAATTCCCTGCTATGAGAGCGCAGCTGGACTCACGTGTGGATGACAGTGGTCTGCTAACATGCGACAGATATACGTTTGTAAGGAACATGTTTTACCCGAGAGCTTTTCGCTTCTGGAAATGGTGAAATCTGGATTTGCCGCTCGTCTCCTTTTAAAAAGACGCAGCTCCAGTTGGTGTTGATTGTCCTGTCTCTACCGATTTGGTAAGTGTGTGATCAGTGGTCTTTGTTTATGTTAGTTAGCATGGTCAGCAGTACTCTTTTAGTTAATAAAGACAGACCTTAGTCAAAATGATTGGGTCACTTAGTTAACAGTACTTTAATATCACTGCAATATTGGGGACTGAAAGATCCGCTGTAAATGCTGCTCATCGAGTATAAGCATGTAAACACCGCTATCAAACTATTACCGTCGTGTAGGATTTTCACTGCATTTTGTGAGAGGATATTCTATACACTCACCTTCTGACGCTACCTACTGAGTGCATATGAGTCACAGAGAAATGCAGAGGGGTTTTTTCTCCCATATGGCGTGCGGTATCAAACATTCCATTAAAACTACACTCTTCCAGCAGTTCCTCGCATCCAATATCTTGTTTGTCATGGGGGCATGCATGAAATGATGCTGAATGAAAGTGAAAGTGCCAAACTGCAGATAAAGTCAAATTAAGAATTTGGGAAATAATTTGATAACTGATGTCCATATGAACATGGTCACTGTCTGTCTCTCCTGCATCTGTGAAAATCAGCACGTGCTCGAAATGAAACTCCCATTTTTATGCAAACCCTTCCCTCTTTCACCTCTGGACACTCCCACCTAAACAGAGCTGGACTCGCCCACTATCTTGACTTTTTCCAAACTAGAGGTGTGAAAACACCCTGCTGAGACAGGGGGGGCTTTCATTAAATGCAAATGAGACTGTGGCCCTGGTGGTGCAGTGAGTAGCGCTCTCGCCGCACAGCAAGAAGGTCACTGGTTCGAGCCTCAGCAGGGCCAGTTGGCATTTCTGTGTGGAGTTTGCATGTTCTGCCCATGTTGGTGTGGGTTTCCTCCGGGTGCTCTTGTTTCCCCCACAGTCCAAACTCATGCGCTATGGGGGAATTAGGTATGCAAAATTTTCCGTAGTGAATGTGTGTGAATGAGTGTGTATGGGTGTTTCCCAGTGCTGGGTTGCAGCTGGAAGGGCATCCACTGCGTACAACACATGCTGGATAAGTTGGCGGTTCATTCCACTGTGGTGACTCCAGATAAATAAAGGGACTAAGCCGAAAAGAAAACGAACGATTGAGACTCTTTTCAAAAGTGGGCGGAGCCATAAACGCCCCTGCTGCAGGTTCAAAACAGTACAAAACTCTAATGTCAGACAGCTGCTTCTCACTCAGGGCTGCTGTTTATGCTAATGAGGGAGAGATGGTCTCTAGTGGGCGGGGCTTTCCCCGTCTGATGACACGTACAATAGGAGAATGTCAATCAAAGTGTTTCTGCAGACTGTTTACATCAAGTCTGATTATTAAAAATACAATTAATTAATTTCTACTATTAGTGGCTGCTTATATTCACACACTGCTGACACACAACTGTGTTTAAACCCCTTATAAAAGTGATTTTTGCATAATAGCTCCCCTTTCATGCAGTCATTGACTCTGTAAAGCTGTAGATTTCTGCTTTGGAACCGTCCCGAGAGTGAAGTTGAGCTATTCTTCGACTGCTTGCTACAGATGTTGTTGATCGGCTTGAAGCTTTATTAAACCCGGATCCTTCCTTTGACTCATATTCTGTGTATCCATTATTGGAAATCTGATATATAATAATATCAGCGCTCAGACGCCACGCACCACGAGGCTCGCTAAATCGATTATTAATGTTAAATTATGCTTGAAAACTCCAGATTTCTTCCATTTGGCTGTGATATAGACTATACGTCTTCCCTCAAACGCTCATAAACACAAACGCAGTCAGAAGGAAATATTAGCATAAATACATTAGAATATGAATAAGTGTGAGCGCACCGTTCTCCCTCAATAACGATTAATATTCATTCAGTCTGCAGATCAGGCTCACTACCCAACAATCCACAACTATTAATATTGAAATGCAGCTTTTCTTTAGCAGCGATCGTCCGCATTGGGCTGTTTCTGCCGTGGTTTAGCGTGAGATCTTGATAAGTTTCTCCTGAGAGCTGCACTTGAGCGCAGTCTTTCTAGCCGCCGGTGTCATCTGCAGAATCCAATTTAACACAAAGCGCTCTTATTTACACACAAGCCCCGCAGATAAACATACCTGAATGACTTCTGTCCGAAACCATTATGATCGCAAATTTAGCTTCTTTTCTTCGCTTTCTTGCTTCTCTGAAATCCGTCTTTGTCCTCGATTTTCATTGTCAGAAAGTGCATTGTCAGCACTTTTACAAATAAGCGTTCGTCTCTGGCATCTGTAGTTCAGTGAAGAAGTTTCTTATTTTTTACTCTAACCGGCCACTTTATTAGGTACACCTGTCCAACTGCTCATTAACGCAAATTTCTAATCAGCCAATCACATGGCAGCAACTCAATGCATTTAGGCATGTAAACATGGTCAAGCTGATCTGCTGCAGTTCAATTGAGCATCAGAATGGGGAAGAAAGGGGATTTAAGTGACTTTGAACGTGGCATGGTTGTTGGTTCCATACGGGCTGCTCTGAGTATTTCAGAAACTGTTGATCTACTGGGATTTTCACGCACAACCATCTCTAGGGTTTACAGAGAATGGTCTGAATAAGAGGAAATATCCAGTGAGCGGCAGTTCTGTGGGCGCAAATGCCTTGTTGATGCCAGAGGTCAGAGGAGAATGGCCAGACTGGTTCCAGCTGATAGAAAGTGTGATGCTATCATGTCAATATGGAGCAAAATCTCTGAGGAATATTTCCAGATAGTTTTTCTGGCTTGCATCTGTAACTGGAGCATCTGGAAAGGGTCTATTGTCATTATACTGTGTGAAAGCCAACAAATCTATAGCGAAAGCGACTACTAGAGACAAAAAATGTGACAAATTTACTGTCACTTTTATATTTAGCTTATTTTATCATTGTTTTATTTATTGGAAAAATACTGTTTTGTTTTATTTCTGTATATTAAGTTTTCAAGTGCCACGGTGGCTCAGTAGTTAGCACTGTCGCCTCACAGCAAGAAGGTCACTGGTTCGAGTCCCGGCTGTGTGGAGTTTGCATGTTCTCCCCGTGTTGTTTGGGTTTCCTCCAGGGTTTCCGGGTAGAGGTGAATTGAATAAGCTAAATTGTCCGTAGTGTATGTGTGTGATTGAGTGTGTATGGGTGTTTCCCAGTGATGGGCTGCAGCTGGAAGGGCATCCGCTGTGCAAAACAAATGTTGGAATAGTTGGCGGTTCATTCCACTGTGGTGACCCCAGATTAATAAAGGGACTAAGCCGAAAAGTAAATGTTTATCACAGGTTTTTTGCCCAAAATTTCACATCCCTCATGGAAATAGCGTTAGCAGAATAAATATTGACGAGCCCAATGCAAAATCACAAACTTACGGTAAAAAAACTGGCAGCTGTGGTAACTTTACTGCAGATATTGCTGGAATTTATAGTGTTATTTGAAGTACTAAAATCTACACATTGTACCTTCTGTTACACAGACAAAAACACTCAAGTAATTACTTATAGATTTATACTTGCATATATAAAATTAAACGTCAAAATCAGCTTAAACAAGCCTCTTTTCTTTTCCTTTTCCTTTTTTCTTCATTTTATAATGAAGTGCCAGAGTTTGCATGCTCTGTCCATGTAGGTGGGGGTTTCCTCCGGGTGCTCTGGTTTCCCCCACAGTCCAAACACATGCGCTATAGGGCTAAATTGGCTGTAGTGTCTGAGTGTGTGTTTGTGAATGTGAGTGTATGGGTGTTTCCCAGTACTGGATTCCGGCTGGAAGCGCATCCAGTGTGTTAAACATATTCTGGAATAGTTGGCGGTTCATTCACCTGTGGTGTGACCCCTGATAAATAAGGATCTAAACCGAAGGAAAATGAATGAATCAAGTGCCAGACTTTTGTTCTCTATATTAAAGTTGTCTTATAGCCAGTCTGCAGATTTGAGATTTGTGAAACTGTGTCGCACACAAGTGGAATTTCCAATTTGCAGTGTTTTCTGAGCTTCGATTTCACTTCCGTTCTGCCTCCTATGCAACTCTATGCACTAGAAACCAAGCGAGCTCACTAGGACATGAAACAGAGCCATCATCCGTCTTCACGCAGCTCTTTACTCACCCTACGAGCTGATTAGCTGATTCTTTTGTATGCTAACGGCAGCAGCAATGCCTCCGCTGTCATGTAGAGTCTCGCTAACAGGCTCTATAAGAATCTCATAATGTTTTACGCGCAGGACGGACGAATGGCCGCAATTACCATTTTACACTTGGCGACTGGTCTGCAGATATGGATTGGCCTGCCCCCCCCCCCTATTCCCCGGCGCATTTACATACAAATTGAGGATTTTATATTTATTTATTCTTATTAATCAGCCCCGTGGCAGGAGCGGCGCAGTGGCGCTCCATCAGTGTTTAAATACATCTCTGTGACATTTGTCCCCTGCTTTAGCATGATAGGGCCGAGCGGGTGGATAATGTAGCCGTGATTACTTTTTCCATTGAGAGGACAAACGCTTTCATTTTTCCTGTCATCTTGAATAAGTGTTAAAGAGGGTTTAGGGCCTCCGCTGTGTGCTCGGTATGCAAAAGGAGTGAAACGCGGAGATGGGTGTATTAAATAACCATTAGCAGCCAGGCTCGGATCCATTATGACAAGCCGCCTCTTGAATGCATCACGGTGATTTGGGCTGAGAGGAATCCACGCTCGGGGCTCGCAGTCCACTTTCTTTTTTTCGCAGCGCCGTTAATGTATCATCGCTTAAACAGCCGGCATTGGTATGGTAATTCTGTGCGCTGCAGATAAGGGTGAGCTCTTGGTAACCGGGGTCTCGGTTTTACTAAGATAGCCAGCCGGGGGAATCTGGATCTGTGCTAGATCCTTAATTTGATGTGGGGTTTTTTGATTGATTGATTGATTGATTGATCATTTTTAATAATTCATACCTACAGAATTGTTTAGATTGACAAAGGATCAATAAAAACATTGGAGCCGACAAAAGCATACAGTTGAGACAGTCGTTGTCAAGAGATATTAAAAATTGAGGTGCCACAGGGTTCGGTGCTTGGACCTTTTCTTTTGTGATTTATACAGCTGATACATAGCCTTAACCATCATTCTAGCTTCAGTATGTGTTTAAGTATCTGGATCTGTGGTAGATCCTTAATTTGATGTTTGTGTGATTTTATTTATTTATTTTTGTGGTCGATTGGATTGATGGATTGATTAATCATTGATTAATCAGGCCATTACTATGGAAGCCAAATTACATGCTCGCTGAATGAATTGTTTAGATTGGCAATGGGTCAATAGCCGCGTTTCCACTATCGCGCCTAAAGCGAGCGAGCCAGGGCGAGCCAAGGCCAGTCGCGTTTCCACTATCACTTCCGGGGCGTAATCGGGCCAAAGCGGGGCTTCCTTGGGGCCAGCGTCCGGCCTTTTTCGGCCCGCCGAATACCTTGGGCCAAGGAGGGCCAACTGGGGCTTCGGGGCAGGGTTACGAGCAAAGGCGGAGTTTTCCTGTCAGGTAAAGAGGAGACTAGATGCTTCCCTTACATTTGTTTTGCTATCGCGCTTGATCAACTCACTAAGAAGAAGAAAAAATGGATAGCAGACAGTACTGGTCAGTTGAGGACACCAGGGCTCTTCTGAACATTTGGGCCGAGGAAAATGTCGCCGAACACGAATGTCCTTATCCAGGGATCGCTGTCTGGCCTTACACCAACAGACCACAAACAGTAAAAAAGCAATCGCTTCGGTGTTCTCCATCTTCCAGCTCTCGTAGTGATGCCAGGTTGTGTTTGTGGTTATAATTTGAGTGTTTTGTTCCCGCTGAAGTGGGCGGGTTGTGTGACGGGTTGTGTGATGTTTGATTCGGGGGACGTTCTGGGGCGGTGTTTGCGTGACGCGCTGCGAGCAACTAGCCCGACAGTGGAAACGCGACATGATTTCGGCCTCATTTCTCAACCTCCCGGGCTATTGGCCCAGCCTGGCCCGATTAAAGCCCTGGCTCGCACTGGCCCGATAGTGGAAATGCGGCTATTGAAAACATTGGAGCTGACAAAACTATGCTTCATTTGAGACATGCAATGTCAAGAAAGATTGGAAATAGGGGTGCCACAGGGTTCCGTGCTTGCTCCTTTTCTCTTGTCATTTATACAACTGATACATAGATTTAACTATAATTCTAGTTTCAGTATGTGGAATTTTCTGTGTGTTTGGTAAACTGGATTGATTGATCAGTAGTTCCTAAAGTAAGCTCATTATATTTTAGGAAAATGCTTGTGAATGCAGGATTTAGAGTAGTACATTGTCCCTGGCATGCAGTTTATGATCATTTATGCTTATTTTCTACTTTTTATGAAAAGGCCAACTAGCCAACACACTTGTGTGTGTGTGTGTGTGTGTGTGTGTGTGTGTGTGTGTGTGTGTGACCCAAATGGCTTTAAACTGGGCTACAACTATTTGAAATTCTGAAATCTGAGGCTTCAGAATCTCACATTTGAAGTTGTCCAAATTAAGTTTTAGCAATTCATATTAATAAAGGCTTAGGGTTTAATATTCTAATCAAGAAAAATCTGTCTTCATAATGGTGACATCAAACCAAAAATGTATATTCAATTAAACATCAACACCTAAACATCCAGTAAGTCATCATCATCTGCTGAGATCTTGAGGGATTTAATGTCTTAATTTCTGTTGATTTTAGGGAATTCTGCTTGTTAGCATCTGCTGTGTTCAGTAACTCTCAATAATCACTCAGTAGTGTTCAGAAAAGTCCCCCGTTAGACAACTCAGCTCAAACCCATTCAGCCTAATGCGTATGCTGGCTGGACATCCAATAAGTGCTCGTACCAAGATCTTGATAGAGCATTTCTGAAATTGTGCATCATCTGGAAAGTGCATATGGTCATCTGGTTTTCCTGTTGTTTAACTGGCATAGCATGATGCTAGCAAGGTCAAGGTCAAGGGTTAATTTTCCAGGGAACTGCATGGACTGGTAAAATGCAAGTTGCAAATTTAGGATAGAAGAGTGCATTTGGCAATATTTCCAACCCCAAACTCTCAAATGTAGGACTAAAATCCCACTGGAAACATTTAAGCAAATAAATGAAGACTGAACTGTACATACTTCAGATACTAAGCTTGTGCAACATTTAGAATTTGATTAAGAGCCTTATTAACCACCTTATTAATTCCAGTTCAATTTAGTTTTAATATAAATTGGAATACGATTGTTAGCTTTAGCTTGTAGTGTAAATAGCTCTTCTAAATCATGAGCAATGCTTCAAAATGGGCTTCCCCAAGACTGATAAAGTGACAAAAGAGGAGAACAAAGAAGTAGCGCTAGAAGTGTTGCGGGAGACATCAGAGCCAGTTAAATGAGCAGTCACTCCAGGAATGCGATGTGGGCTTGTCAGAGCCAGGTGCCTTGGTCTAAGGGTCAACCGAGAACAGCAAACCTTGTTTGTGTTTTTAACACATCACAGAGAGACCTCCTTGACCCAGCTTCCCTCCATTTCTGAAAGGAAACAGCTCTTAGATGCACTGTGTAAAACTGCACTGAAAGCAGCGGCATGCTTTCCTATGGTTTGCCTAAATGTGCAGTATTTACATTCCAAGGAAACGGCAAAATCTTAACTATCCTGGTTTGTTATGAGGTCAATACTTGTATTACAGCAGACTTACTGTGTTGCAGTAGTAAATTATGCAGCCAATTCATACTGAATCTTTATTGCCGCTTCCAGGCGGAGAAACTAAAATGTTATTTATACATAGCTTTAATCCTTACAAGCAATGCACTTGTCGGAGAAAGCTAGAATCGAGAATTTAATTTGATCTACATCACGATCAGAGGTTCCATTTAAACCTAGCATTATTTCACATTGGCCACCGCCGGCATTGCAGCCGATTCTGGCCATGAATGATCCCCTTTGAGTGGATGTTTATAATTCATGGGAGCCAAATGACATGCTCACTGAGCGAATTGTTAGATTGACAATGGATCAAAGAAAGCATTGAGAGCAGACAAAAAGCATCCTAAAGTTGAGACATACATTGTCAAGGAAGATTAAAAATGGAGGTGCCACAGGGTTCAGTCCTTGCTCCTTTTTCTTTGTCATTTATACAGCTGAGATGCATAGATTCAACTGTCATTTATTTATTATGTGTTTATGCTACTAAAAAGTTTTGTTTGATCAGATAACAAAATGCATTGCATCTACTGTCCACTTTCCAAATCGTCCTTAGATTCTGGCACATTTGATGTTGTAGGTTAAGAGAAGTCTGCAGTGCTCCAAATGTGTGCAGCTTCACCTAACCAATTCCACATTCATCTCCAACAATTGCCTCTCTAATCCAATTCCTAATCTCAGCTGTCCTAAACTAGAAAACCGATCTCTGATCTGTGTGAAAGGCCCGTCTCTCGGAGCTCCCTCATTTGTAGGGCCAAATGTGAGGATCTGTGGCTATTGAGAGTCAAGGCGGTCTAATCCTATTAAGAGGGAGATAGAGAAGGGGAGAAAACCTTTTGAAAGTGGCTGCAAAAAGAGCCGTAGAGCACCGAGAGCACAACCACCATCACATTTCTGCTGGGTTTAAATCCAACAGAGAAATCCCACTTTATAAGAAGAATAGCAAGACTGTGCTTAAGCAATGCTGAAATTTGGTTTAAAACCTTGCATCATGAAACCACAGTCATAAAATAGCCCACCTTCCCGGAGAGTTGGAGTGAATATATCCGCTGCGATATAGCTACCATTTCAAAAAACAGAGGCTTAATTGAATTCAAAGGAGATTTAGTCTTGGCCTCCTGCAGTTTAGATGAACCTCAGTGGTGTTACGGAAACCCAAACCTGAGCAGTCCCCCGGACCCGAAGCCCATGTGGCCTGATCTCAGCCGCCCTTCTTGGCCTGGAAAAGGTAAAATCTTCAAAGGCGTTGGTTCTACTCCTCCATTATGGCTCCAGAAGGAGTCTCAGATAAAGCTAATCACCAAATGAACTTCTATTATATGACCTCCTGAAGTGCACCCCCATTGGTTAAGCTCAAGGTATTCTTCGCCGTCTAGAATGTCAGAAACTTTCCAACATTTTTTTTTTCCTAAACACTTTCTTGACAGTACACTCATACCCCACAAACTCTTGCATGCAGTCGATTATGCAGGAAAAAGAGGTGGTGCCTATATCCAGTCTTAAATGGCACAGTGGCATCCTGCCCGTTTCCATGTGTCTACTTACCACACAAAGAACTGTCTTTAAGTTATAGAGTTTATTATTTAAATCTGCTGAGGATTTGGAATTGCAATTTTATTGTGTTAGAAATGAAAGCGAGCAGGCAGCAGCTGACCGTGTGGGTATGGCATTGTCTGTCACTGCTACTGTGTCAATCTGCTTGACAGATACCCACTTGGATCATATTTCAATATTCAGTCTTTAGTGAATCAGATGCTTATGATGGAATTTTCTTTTTTTAGTGCTCATGCCATTGCCCATTACATCAGACCGGTGACACTTCATTGCTCCTGCATTGTTCTGCCTAGCCACAGCCATATCCCCCTGCAGCCCAAGAGCGGTTCCTCACTGAAGCGGGATTGAGCCTGGTCAGTACCTAGATGGGAGACCACATGGGAAAACTAGGTTGCTGTTGGAAGTGGTGTTAGTGAGGCCAGCAGGGGGTGCACAACCTGCGATCTGTGTGAGTCCTAATTCCCCAGTATAGTGAAGAGGACACTGTACTGTCAGTGAACGCCGTCTTTTGGATGAGACGTTAAACCGAGGTCCTGATTCTGTGGTCATTAAAAACCCCATAGCACTTCTCCCCAGTTTCCTGGTCCGAATCAGTCATCGGCCCTTATCATCCCCATCCACCGAATTGGCTCTATCACTGTCCAATAGCTGGTGTGTGGTGAGCGCACCGGTGTCATTGTCCTTTAGTTGCTGTCGCATAATCCGCTCTTTGGGTGTGTGGCCATACACAATAAATGCGCTATATAAATTTGTATTGTACTGATGAGACTAGTAATAAATAATGCTTTATCATTTACGCTAACTAAACAGTCATTTAATTTGGCGACAGTGACTCTTAATTGTTTTAGTCACCAAACAGGATGTAATTCATATGCCTGGTAAGACCACTCACAGATGAGTCCTGTCATCCCCTCTCAAGTAGGAATCACTCCAACCCTCTGCAGTCCCAGGTCGGACAAATTAAAGCTGATTAGCAAGATGTCGGGTTTGTGTTTTTGCCCTTAAGCTAGAGTTGCTAAGAGAGCAATACCTCATCTCTTGTTTTGTTTTTTTCCCTCTGCTGTTCAATCCACCTCCTCCGGTCAGCGTGGGCACGGCGGGAGAGACTGAGACTAACAGAGCCGTCCTTTGAATTGGTCCTGTCTCGCCAGCGGCGGTGTACATAAATTGCATTTTGGAGCACAGGTGCCCACACTGAGTGTGTATCGATGGCCTGTTACCCAGGGTGCTCAAATTGAAGTGGGAGGGTTGTGATTAGAGAACGGCTCTTTTGTTGCCCCTTAAAAAGACAACAAGGGGGAGGAAACACAGCATCGGTCCTTGGCCTAAGGCTCAGAACAGCATGGTGGCATGGACTAGTAGGAGATTATGAAGACGGAGAGGCGTGACTGTGGAGGGGCGGGATTAAATCAAGTCAGTCTCCAGTGTGCTAACAGCCCATGGCGAAATCTTGCTGCTCACACGCTCGATTCCATGCACTTTGTAATTACCAACACTGTCTGTGTTATGAGCTTGGTGTGTTCCCAGTGAAACGTGTTTCCTGGCACTGTGCTTTGTTGGCCAGATTCAAAGCACACAAAGAGTTGGAGAAGCAATGTGTGTGTGGTGCAGGTAGCTCTCAGCTGTGCTGTACTAATCACTCTACATTTGACCCTGGGCTAAATCAGCAAGCTGATCCATTCATAAAGACTCCAACCGAGATGGAAGCAACCTAGCTCTACGGGACATCCCAACATGTGACAGCTGAGGCTTCCTAAAGGCTGATTTATGCTTTCGCCTGGTTCCACAGCGCAAGCCTCCATTGACCGTGCGTGTACATTGCAAGTTGTGAAGGCTTCCATACTTGCAGATGTACTTTTTTTTTTGCAACAACAGAGGCGAGTCGGTGGTACTGTCATGAAACCGTGATGAAGTAGTTGTTGCATGGAGTTACAAAAATGTTGTGCACACCTCAAGTCGAAATGATGTTGCATGTACCCAAACGAACTTCCATCAACATTGCGATGGTATCACATTCGCTGTGTGCACTCCAGTGAACTTGTAGATGCATGGAGTATAAATCAGCCTTAACAACGTTTTCTGAATAAGACAATAATATGATTGAGATGTTTACATGAGTTGCTTTTTGAATGTTCCTGTTTTACATGTTAAAGCACATAGTTTAATTAACATCATTACGCCACCATTCAATGCTACTTCACAAACTCATAATCCAATATCTCTGTGGTTCGATTATGACCTTAGTCAGATTAAGGTCATCAAGAATCTCAGTTTACATGGTAGACTCTTAATCAGCTCGTATTAAAATCAGAGTGTTGGTGTCCACATAAACCTACTGAGTGTCCCTCAAAGAAATCCCTTCCTCCAGAACATCGTCAACCAGTTTCACACACCTACACTGACACCACACCATACAAAGGTCATTTTTTGGGGGGGCATGTATCAATTGTTATTCTCAAACCTTGTTGTCCCACGAGGGGTGGAGGTCAGGATTTACATGAATGCATCCAACTGGATCATGCTGTCCACCCACTCGGGTTAAAGTACCTGCTTTCCTATTGGCTGAGAATCCAATAGGTACCCCCACTCCATCTAGTATCCCAATGCTGGTCTCCAGAAAGTGACTTAACTCAATGTTGAGTCTTTCCCCAACACTAGTAACCCAAGGCCCCCTGCTCAGGGTACAAGATGCGCACAAACGCCCTCAGGGTTGCTCATTTGGATGGTTCTCAAGGGGTTTCTTGCTCCAGTGGCTCATACCCACCCACAGAGGGTCAGAAAAGGGCTTCACGCTTCTACGCAGACTATTCTCAGTCCTAGCACCACAACGGCATCATCTGCTGCCACCATTAGTCTAATGACTATAGAAGAGCTACAGAGTAGACTGTGACTAATTCTTCTTCACTATTCAGCTGTGGGTGCAAATGGCCTTCTTTTATATCCATATGGGTCGACATCTGTTGATTCTTTTTTTAAAATATATACGTTAAACAAAAGAGTAAGACTAAACAGACCTATAACCAGATAAAAGAACTTAGAACAAGTAATAGCACGTAACTTATTTTATATATGCCAGACTTTCAGGAACGCTTCGAATCACTGATACTCAATTCAAGATGTCCGGCCTAAGAAACACCATCAGCTCTTTCAGTTTGAATGCAAGTTTCTGATATACATTTGCTTTCTTGATAGCTGGTCAAGCTAATAGTGAAAGGTTAAAACCTATACGTCTCAAAGCAATGTCCCATTGAGTCCCACATTTACTCTCTTTAGCCGGAGAGAACTCTCATATTAAACGGTTTGAAAGACGCCAACGCTCTTTATTGAAACGGTTACTCTGAAATAGAGGGATGCATTCATCTGGTTTGTAACGCCTTTTGAAGTTGCTTTTCAGGTCATTAGCCCATTTCCCATTCACCAAGAGCCTGCATGATACCCATTTTGGCACAACAAAGGCTGTTAATGAGTTAACGCCTCTGGTCCATTCTGTGTTTTCATACAGACAGCTCTGAGGGGCCCGTAGGCTGGGCCTCCATTGGCAGTCTGTCTTTTTATTGGCTATCATAACAACTCCCAGCTGTGGGAGGGGACACTCGGGGTTTGAAGTTAACACAGACAGAGAGAGGTCATGCCAAAGTTGAGAGGTCAACGCATTGTTGTGCTGCCAGCGAGAAGTGTATTTAAGAGCCCATAAACAGTATTCAGCTCATTTGGCTAAGTAGCCCCCCCCGCTAGTCTTTTGTGTCGGGGCATTCAGGTAGCCAATTACACCCAGGGCTCCTCAATAGAGTTAATTTTTAGACCGCTTTGTGGCTAAGAGTCGCTTGATAGGCAAAATGGGCCGGTAATTGATGATCATTAAAGGTTGTAAAGCTGTTTGGAGAAAGCGACGTGTGAATGAAGAGAGACATAAACGCTGCTCTCATGAGGCCATTGTCAAAGTGCAAATGAATGAAATCAAGGCAGGCCTGACCTTCAGCTCGCAGAGGCTTGAAGACGTTGGGATAGCGAACTGAAAAAGACGCAAACACTTTCTTGAGAGTTAAGTATTTTATTATTAGTAATAATAGATGTCTGCTTTGTTCACGTTGAGGACTCATTCATATGCGTGACTCTTAATAGATTCAAACTCAAGCCAAGCTCCTGTGACATTAAACATGTACTGTTGTATTGTTCGTTAATAAATAGCAAAGTAAATTTGGATTTCCCTATTCATAGGTCTGTATTTAATGCATACTAGAAAGGATGTCAGTCAGCTGCCTATATGGACAACATGCGTTCAAATGCATCTCTTCTGACCTGACTGCTTCAGATGCAACACTAGTAGACTTTGGTTTTAAAATGCGTAAGTATTGTTACGGTTACGCCTAACCTCTACATCTTTGAGCCATGACACTGCATTTTAATTTGGAAATGGTGGTGTTTCCTTTCAGAATAGATGTATTGAAACAAACTTTTGAAAACAAAGACGCAGCTATCGATTCAAATTTAGAATGCGCATTGTTGGGTATTGTTTGTTGATTCGTCAAGCCCTGATCATATGACCAATACTCGACTGCATTCTTAGACTGCAAGTACGATGCTGGCAAACTATATACACATGCCCAGTGTGCCTAAATGATCACGTATCATGCATTTTAGGCTTTATATAATGGAATTGAGGTTGTATAGTGGAGAATATATGGAGAAATATGCAAGAAAATGCAATATGGAGAAAATGCAATATGGAAATATGGAGAAAATGCAATAAATACAGCAGTCTGGATGAAGAGTGCTTTCATTCTAAATGGTTTTAACACCAAAACACACACCAGTGTACATGGCACTTTAGTCAAGACCCTTCTGTTATTCGTCATGCTCTACATCACTTTAATGGGAGGTGTTCAGTACAACACACAAGTAACCCGTGTTACTCAGTTTTACAAGCTATCTGTATGTTCTGTACAGTGTAGGGTTGAATCCCTTGGTTCCCTTTCTGACAACAGTGTATGAAGGGCTCAGCGATTACATTGTCAGTCAGTGGAGAGTACTTTAGGTGGTCTTTTGTGATTATTTAAATGTTTTCAGCCACAGGACCAACAAAAACAATCCCTTTGAATGAGCTTTTGACCACCTCAGTGAACAATCTCTAGACATCCAAATCGTAGTGTTCAAGTAAAAATGAGAAGTGCTCAGATGAACTTCTGAAGTCTGCGTCTGACAGACCGACAAATGTACTCATTTAACATTAAAATGTGGTATCTAGATATGCTGGGTTGTTGCAACCCAATGTTGGGTCAAATAATGGACTAACCCAACCATTGAGTTCAAAAAGATCACTTGAAATTAATAGAAAAAAATTAAGCCAATATTAGATTTGTTCATATTTGACCCAACGTAGGCTTACGACACCATTGGATTTCTTGGTGTGATTAATTGCTGAAGCGTTTATATTGTAATATAACAATATTGACCTAAGCTGAATAAAGCCACTTTAATATTAACTATGATTTTAACAAACTCAGCGGGAGCACAGTGCTTTCCCACATATGGACGTTACTTGCGCGGGTCGCCCAGGTATATTAACGGCCGCCCAAGTATACGTAGATATTTATTTTTTTACTATTATTGACTATTATTCTACACTTTTTTGCATTCGCCCAATATAACCAAACATCGATTACGTACTTGAAAATCTCTCGTTAACCCGTTTCGTTCTGTGTGTGCATGAACTCTCAACACTCCCACAGACAGTCTAATGTGCTCTGCAAACCCACAGAGATGCGCCTTTTTTGGGGACTTCGTCTGGCCCTGGTTTCTAAATCTTCTAAAATGTCTGGGATTCGGCTTTTGCTTTCGCTTTCTACAGCTTGTATGCGTTTTTTTGCATTACCCCTTTACTTAAGCCTACTTTTGCTTGGCTTTGCAGCTGAACGCACAGTTGCGAGAGCGAGAGAAACTTGAAATAATTCATTTAATAATTCGTTTAATCTAAACGACTCAGAAAATCTTTACTATATACTCAAAGAGGACGAAATAACTGGTCTAAACTGGCTGAATAATATATACACATCATTAGTAATGGTTAATCAATGTTTTAATCTTGTAGATATGATCATTTTTAGACATATCGTCTGTTTTTATTCACTTTTCTCTCATTTATTTCTCATTTGCTGATTATTGTATTAATTCGATGATGTTAATATATTACACAGGCTATTTTATATACATATCTAAAATGATTTGATCAAGTTTGCTTTGAACTTGAAAGAGAGAGAAGCAGATTTAACCTGTCAGTGGGTGCACATAGCTCCTGAATAGCATAGAAGTAAGAGAGAATTTCTTTCAACAGTCTTTTTTTACTTTAACCCATTGAAAAGGAACCGTGTATAACAGTGTCATGATAAATACAATATTAAGTTTTGTTTGTTGCATATAGTTAACTATTTATGTGATATGGGTAAATGGTGTATTTCAATCCAGCTACCACAGCAAGTGTATTTCAAACCTGTGGGAAGCACTGATATATGTAACATCATCTTGATATTTCACAATAATCTTAAAATACATTGTTTTAATTGCAATAAGATATTTCTGAAAAGCCGTATGATCTGCTCTTGAATCTGTGTGGATCATGTAATGGCTCCAGAAAGATATCATCAATGGTTTCCTTTAAATTTAGCAGTAATCTTCTATTGTTTTTACAGACACAAGCAACAACTTTAAACGAGCAATTCAATAATGTTTGTGTTTTGGGCGTAACTTCCTTCAAAAGTCAACGCGCACCGCTAATTTCCCCCATTCTGCTGCTTGTTGGCCAAATATTCCACACCTTCACTGCTGTAAATCTTGCATTCACTTGTCAGAAATACCAAACCAGTCTCTTTACATATGCTTCAATTAGCAGGACACCTAGAGGAGCTCAACGCTTGTGTATCTCAGGCCTTTGTGTCTGTTTGCACAGCAGATGCAGTATTTCTCACCATCGGTCCATCTCTCACAGTCCATACGTCACATGACGGACATCAAAACTCTCTGGATTATGTGCATATGTAGATCATATATATCATTCAGCATGCTACGGAAAGGTAATGTAGTCACAACCTGACATTTAAAGGAATAAATTAAATAATTCAATGTTGGACTTGGTGCAAACATGCCATTCTAACCTTTCTATACTATACTATAGAAATAGCGTCTGATATTATGTGATGTATGTATGCACGCTCCTCCAGCTGTCAGTGATATGAGGAGGAGGAGTCTGTTAGGCTGTAATAACTCTCCCCAAACCCTTTTCCCCATCATTCTGAATGAAACGCCTACTTTACTACATCCAATCAGCTCGCAGGAGAAAAAAAACCAAGCCACGCCCACAGTTTTCTCATTTAATACTCTGTTTAGACTGCGTCACAACTCAAAACAAAAACGGTTGCAGCTTCCGGTTGATGCAGGCTTTAATTCTGATAATCACAGCTATCCTCAACCACCTCATAAAGAACAGTGAGTTCTTCAACAGACCTCAGGAACATCAGGATTGGATTTTAATGAAAGCTTCGTGTGCTTTTCTCAGTGCACCTGCAGATGTAGGCCAGCGCTCCCACATGCCATTAACTCTATTTACACGCAGGTGAATATGAAGTGTGATGTGTTTTCAGTCTATTTATAGAACACGATACGAAACAACTACAGCTGACCAATGTGCTGTAGAGTCCTCTATATATAAACCATACAAACAGCATCCCAAATCCCAGACCTTAATACAAGGTATGTTTTTAATTTTTATTTAAAGTTATGTAATGTGCATCTCTCTCATCGGTGGTCTTTCAACCCAACTATTAAGTTTTTATATATTTAAAAGTGGATATATTTACTATTATTAACCCCCCTGTGTATAAAACCAAGACCCCCTCATGCCAATCCCAACATATTATTAATTCTGAGTGTGCCTCAGATAGGTGAGTGGGCTTGACAAAGCACCTGTAGAAACACTCCTCTCTTTTCTCTCTTTCTCTCTCTCAAAAAACATACTCTAGCACTTACTCTAACCGGCCACTTTATTAGGTACACCTGTCCAACAGCTTGTCAACGCAAATTTCTAATCAGCCAATCACATGACAGCAACTCAATGCATTTAGGCATGTAGACATGGTCAAGACGATCTGCTGCAGGTCAAACTGAGCATCAGAATGAGCAAGAAAGGGAATTTAAGTGACTTCGAACGTGGCATGGTTGTTGGTGCCAGACGGGCTGCTCTGAGTATTTCAGAAACTGCTGATCTACTGGGATTTTCACACACAAACATCTCTAGGGTTTACAGAGAATGGTCCGAATAAGAGGAAATATCCAGTGAGCGGCAGTTCTGTGGGCGCAAATGCCTTGTTGATACCAGAGGCCAGAGGAGAATGGCCAGACTGGTTCCAGCTAATAGAAAGGCAGCAGTAACTCAAGTAAGCACTCGTTACAACCGAGGTCTGCAGAAGAGCATCTCTGAACACACAACACGTCCAACCTCGAGGTATACACACATACACATACACTACAGACAATTTATCTTACCCAATTCACCTATAACGCATGTGTTTGGATATGTGGGGGAAACCCACGCTAACATAGGGAGAACAAGCAAACTCCACACTGAAATGCCAACTGACCCTGCTGAGGCTCGAACCAGCGACCTTCTTGCTGTGAGGCGACATCGCTACCCACTGCACCACCCCTTAAATGATGCACATCTATTTTAATTCCTGTTTATAGCAAATAACAACCTGTATATTATGTCCATATATAAACATTTGCATATCCCTGATTATTAATAGCGACCTGTACAGTATGTTCGTCTATTTGCAAATCTCTGATTCTAGCTAAGCTAATACGACCTATTTATAATGTTCATAGTACATCCATTTGTAAATATCACCCATAGTTTTTATAACTGCACTCATAACTTATGTCTAGGACCCGCACTTTGCTGCTTGCACTCCTGCGTAGACCTAAACTGCATTTCATTGCTTTGGACTACACGTGCAATGACTATAAAGTTGAATCTAATCTAATTTTAGAAAAAGACACCAAACCTCAAGATAAAAGAACCTGCCTGGGTCATTTTTGGCCTGTAAGACAACAAGAGGGTTAAAAGTATGAGTCAAAGCTGCGGTACATCAATCATTAATCACCCTCAGACTGCTAATATCCCCATTATAAAGGAGTAAGAGTGTTGACTCACCTGCCGAGCTCTTCAAAGCGAGCGCTAATGGCACTTATCAGCACTATGAAGATGCTGTCGGTGAGGTGAGAGGTGTGTTTTCTGGAGTGTTGTGGGTTCGTTTGATTGAGTGTGTTTTGATGGAGTGACTCAGCTGGGATATGACTGATAAACTCTGACGTTATTTATGCGTTGTTTGTTCGCTGCTAATGACAATAACAGTTTTGCTGGTTACTGTGGAGATCGGTGCGCATGTTTGACGCATATTATTGACATCAAAACATCAGATTATTGAGGAAGTGCATGTTTATGATTGAAATATTCTGGAGGATTTGTTTAATGATCATCTAAATTTAATTAGTGTGTTAAAATTCAGCTCATATTAACTGTTTGCAACCATTATACCTTTAAAAACGTGGTAAATCCCAGAAATTATTTTTTCAGTGTGTGTTTAAGCTGTGTGTGTTGACACCATGTACCACACCGTTTTGGGGTCCCCAGAGTTACTATTATGGCCCGTTTCCACTGAGTGGTACAGAACGGTACGATAAGGGTCACCTTTATCAGGCTTGTGTTTCCACTGCCAAAAGGGTCCCAATGGTGGGTGTGGTGTACGACAGAAATTTTCAATCAACATCATTCTCGCTCGAGGAAATGTCAAAGTAATGCTGTACGGGTCGTTCACATATCAAATGAGAAGCACTTCTCACAAAACAGATGCTTTATACACATAAACACTGTGTAAATGTTCATTACTAACCTCTCCATGAACATGTTTTGATTATAACTGCAGATCAATGAGCGAAATAGCCTACTGTAACGTCTGCGATTACATAAATGAATAAATCCAACATATATGAACACATACAACATGTAATGTATATGAACACAACTCCGACATGTTATTAATCACAGAAGAACTACACACAGCAGACATTTAGTCCTTATATGGGTTCAAAAACAACACGCAACATATAGCCCACAGTCAGTGCAAACCTCTCATCTGTGTCTGTAATCGTCAGCAGCACATGTAATGCTAGTGATGTATCTTTGTAAACCAATAGCATTCTGCTACTCTGCCTTTTGGTAGCCTTTTGGTACGGTTCACTTTTAGGTGCCTAGGTCACATTCTCCAGAGAGCTTGCCGCGTGTCTGTATCTGAAATAAGGAACTTCATGAGCTGATGATAATAACTTGCGTGTGATTATTGAAGAGCTTCTGACATCTGATCCTTTCAGAAACAGACAAACGCGAGAGCAAAACACAAAGCAGCGAAAGATTGTTTCAGCAACTTAAAAGATGAACAAGCTGCCTTGTTTAACTGTTATCATCACCTTTTGGACTATTATGAACTCAGAATGATGGAATTACTGTCTAACAGAGGCGGCTGAAGATTACAGACACAGATGAGAGGTCTGCTCTGACTGTGGGCTATATGTTACGTGTTGTTTTTGAACCCAAATAAGGACTAAATGTCTGCTGTGTGTAGTTCTTCTGTAGTTGGTAACATATCAGAGATTTTAAGGGTTTGTGTGTTCTTATATGTTCATTTATTTATTTATTTTATATAATCACAGACGTTACAGTACACGTTCACACTATCATTGATCTGCTGTTATAATCAACTCATGTTCATAGAAAGGTTAGTAATGAACATTTATACACCAGTATTTATGTGTATAAAGCATCTGACCCATACAGCTTTGACATGTTCTCGAGTAAAGTACACCACGCCCACCAATCATTAGTTCCCTTTTAGCAGTGGAAACGCAAGCCTGATAAAGGTGACCCGTACCGACCCGTACCATACCGTACTGTACTAGTCATTGGAAACGGGCCAAGTGGTGTGGTACGGTTTACTTTTAGATACCTTTTGACAGTGGAAAAAGGCCATAAAAGCTTATCGAACCATACCACTCAGTGGAAACGGGCCATTACGGGTCCCCCAATCTCACCAACACCCCCCCCCCCTCTTCGTTTTCGTCTGCGACCCAACCCCTTCCAACACCCCCTCCCCCTCATTTCGTCTTTGACACCCCACACCCCCACCCTAACCTCCACCCAAAAAACCAACCATGCCCTACCCCCCACCTCATCAATTTAGTCCGCGACACCCTACCACCCACCCCCTACTTTTCAATTTGATCAGTGACAACATCGCCATACCCACCCAACCACACCCAACAGAATGTTGTCATAGGGCCTGTACTGGCCAGCGGCGTCCCAGAACCATCCATACATAAGACAGCATTTGCATATAATGCTAATAAACACTTTAGAACCTAAATCAAAAGGCCTTCGCAACCATCTAGCAACATACTACTCAGAACACCTTAATTATTATTCCGCAACACTAACAAAACAACAGTAATGAGCTAAACACTCTTTAAACAGGTCTGAAACTACCTCAAAAGCCCCTACCAACCATCCCTACAGCACCTTAGCAACACATAATCATTAATTACCTTAAAATGATGGTGTTTTATTTTTAATTCAGTGTTTTTTATTCTCAATAAAATCTTGACCAGTCAGAACTGATCCGTGATTAATTCCTCTGTGCGTTATCGTAGACATGAATCAGATCTACATAATAAAGCTTCGCGTACGCTGATAATGCCGTTTCTGATTAATGTGTTTAGATAAAGCCATATCTTCTCCAGGTTCTTTCTATTGATTTTTCCCAAAGACAGCGAGTGTGGAAATAGATACTGCTCCTGTCAGCTCATAACGCTAAAAAACAGAGCGCGTTCGCTGTGATTAATATGTCGTTTTGGGTGTCGGGGCAGAGGTTTGCCCTTTTTGCACCTCAGACAGTTTTTCAAGCCCACCTGGGGGGGGAAGCAGTGGGAGAGATCCAGAAATGCAGGGAACAAACACATCAGATTGGCGCTGATTGGAGTGTAGTTATGTAGTTGTAACCCTGTTGTATCAATTACACCCATGCTAAACGACTTGTTTCGCTCTGCAAATGTTTGTTTTCTGGCTGCTGCAGAAGTGGGAGTGAATTGGATGATAAGCGAGAACAATACGCCTCACAGGCTGCCGCAGAGAGAGATCATGTTCAAACACACAACGGAAGAACAGATTAGGGGAAGGTGAAGAAGAATAGGATATGGACGAGAGACGACCCATAGTGAAAACCCTATACACTGTACTGCACTTCACACTTCCAGACTTATATATAATTATTCAGTGGTGTAAAGTAACTAATTACAAACACTCAAATCACTGTAATTGAGTAGTTGTTCCTCAGGAATTGTATTTTACTAAGTAGTCTTATAAATGTGTACTTTTACTCTCCCTTGAGTACATTTTAGTGCAGTATCGGTACTTTTATTCCACTACTTCACTTCAGCCTGCAGTCACTACTTTATAATTACCGGTCTATCAGACGCTGGAGTTTGGTTGCCATACCTGACGAATAAATGTCAGTATTTGACGTCAATATGATGTTGGTTTAAGATGTTGGCTCGACGTTGGATTTTGGTCTCTTTCCAACACAACCTAAAATCAACCAAATTTCAACGTCGTTATTGGACGTCAAAATAACGTTGTCCTTAGGGTGCTTTCACCTAGACTTTTACGGAACCTGGTGCTTTTCCTCAGTTAGCGCGGTTCGTTTGGTATATGTGAGTCCAGCAATCGCGCTCAGATCCTCGCCAAAACAATCGGTCTGAGATCGCCTGAATGAGGTGTTCTCGGCTCGATTAAAACAAACTCTGGAGCGGATCGATTGTAGTGAGAAAGCAAAACAATCCGAGCCCGGCTATATCCCAGTGTATTATGGATATGTAACAGGCATATGTAGGGCTATATGAAGAGAGAATTATGAGTAGAGCGGGATGTCTTTTCTACGGGTAAATGTGCGTTTCTTGTCAAATGAAAGTAAAATAACTATAAACGAGAGCTGTTTATCCATTAGGAACATTGACCGAACTGCAGTCTTGTTTTATGTGTTACTTCTCTCTATAATGTAAAGCCTATACTGCAGAATTCTAGCTACGGGCTATGTATGAGAGAGCCTTACCTCATATTTATACTTGGTGACGATGTCTGTAAGTGTCACAATTCAAAATAAATAATTTATAATCTCTTGTTGCTCATTGCCATGAATTAAAATAAGGACTCTGAGCGGGACTCTGCAAAATAAACCCTGAAACTCTGACCAATGTGAGGGGAGTTTACTCGCACGTGACTTGTTTTAGCTCTTTTGGTCCGTTTAGAAACTTAGCCCTGTGAAAGCGAACTGCACAAAGAACAATTTTATTCCCTGTTTCAGAACAAAACAGGTGTGAAAGCACCCTTAGACACTGGCTATATGTTGAATTTTGGTCACCCGACATCACAGCCTAAATCTAAGCTAGTATTAATGTCTTATAATGTTGTGTACCTGCTGGGCAATAGTTAAATGCACTACAGAATGTTACGTTTTCACACACATCCACAAATGACATGTAAATGCATTCGCTTTTGACAGCGTAATGCTCATTACTCACGACTCACGAGTACTTTTGAAAGGTCTACTGTTCACTCATACTTTGAGTAATATTTAAAACAGATTCTTGCACTACATTTTTAGAAAAGTAATGGTACTTTTACTTGAGTGTGATTTTTCAGTACTCTTTCCACCACTGTAATTATTCGATGGAAAAACTGTGGTGCAGCCCAAATTCAAGGCTGAGTACACTCTACTGGGTTTCGTAATGCAACATTGGGTTAGACAGATGAATATTCAATAATTCAAATGATCATGCACAATGTTTATATCACAGACTTTTCAAAATACTTATTATTTCAACTTTTTAGAGTGTTTTTAAAGAATATTCACATTGTATTTGCAGTGCCAAATGCTTAGACTTAGTTTTATAGTTCATCAACATTTTCACACAAACGATTACATGCTGAAATACTGATGGAAATTCTGACTATTTGTAAAGCTGTTGCGCAATAATGCTCCAATACTTAACAATATTTAACAAGAGAAAAGTCTTTTAACTAATTTATTAATTAGGTGATGTTCATTTTTTGGTTAATGCCTATTAAAAAGCAGATCATGTGGGTTAGCACTGTGGCCTCACAGCAAGAAGGTCGGTGGTTTGAGTTCCAGTTGGGTCAGTTGGCATTTCTGTGTGGAGTGTGCATGTTCTCCCCGTGTTGGCGTGGGTTTCCTCTGGGTGCTCCGGTTTCCCTGACAGTCCAAACACATGCGCTATAGGGGAATTGATTAACTAAATTGGCCGTAGTGTAGGAGTATGTGTGAATGTAAGAGTGTATGGGTGTTTCCCAGTACTGGGTTGCAGCTTCAAGGGCATCCGCTGCATTGAACATATGCTGGAATAGTTGGTGGTTCATTCCGCTGTGGCGACCCCTTATAGATCAGGTTCAAAGCCAAAGGAAAATGAATGAATTAACGTAGCTGTTGTTTACACAAAGCTGTCCTGTTGAGTATTAAATATTGAGAAGATATCGTCTCTCAGAAGAACGAGAACATGTCTTTATATTATCAAATATTTTATCTGCGATTGATCTACCTCAATATGATCAAAGTAACACATTTGCATAATCCCGCCTCCCCACAATATGCAAACGCTCTGAAATGGGCATTTCAGTTCAGACACAAAAAAAAGACCAATTAAAACAGATTTGGCCAGTTGACCAATCAGAATAGAGCTGGCTTTTGAAAGGGGGAGGGGTTTACAGACCTGAAGAGCATAATTGATTGAAACCAATCATTTCCAAATCATAGCAAAATGATTATAATATTGAGTGCCTAATCAAAATAAAATACAGTGGTTTTTGAGCTTACAAGCACAGTTGAGGTCAAATGAATTTTTCACAGTATTTTTTTGTTTTATTTCAGCTAGAATAAAAGCAGTTTTTAATTGTTTTAAACCCATTTTGAGGTCAATATTAATAGCCCCCTTAAACTATATTTGTTTTGGATTGTCTCCAGAATAAACCACTGTTATACAATGACTTGCCTAATTACCCTAACTTTACCCTAATTACCCTAGTTAAGCCTTTAAATGTCACTTTAAGCTCAATACTAGTGTCTTGAAGAATATCTAGTCTAATATTATTTACTGTCATCATGGGAAAGATAAAATAAATCAGTTATTAGAAATGAGTTCATAAAACTATTGTTTAGAAATGTGACCTGCTTTATAAACACGATGAGATTATTTTAAAAATGAAGCTATGGTGTAAAGTGTTAGTGGTGTGTGGTGTGTCGTATCAGGATGAAGGAGAGTGGTTTAGTGGACATCCGTCCGTCTCTGCGCTGATGTTTCTGTTACTCTGAGAGCGAGACAGCAGGACCGACAGCTGCATGTAGCTCTGGCTCCGCCTCCCCCTCGGCCAGCTGCCAGCTGATTGGAGGAAAACAGCTGTCAATCACCTCAGAACAGCGCTGATACAAACTAACCCCAGAAGCTGTTAAATGAATGTAAATAGAGGAGTTTAACGTGCCAGATTGAGCTCTGTGTTCAGCAAAGACATCCTTGCTGCCGTTCCAGTAGTGAGCCGCCATCTTCCCGTGATAGTCCCTGATGTTGACTTTGGCATCTGAGGAGAGAACGCCGCCAAATGTAAGAAAAAACCTCAGCATTTCCTGATGCGGGTGTCTGTGTTCTTTAAGGTAATCAGAATCACTGTTTACATGGTAGACTCTTAATCAGAGATCTGTCTTAATCATATTAAAATCAGAGTATTGATGTCCATGTAAATGTAATGAGTGAAAGTGGCAGATGAGCTGTCAGAGACTTTAAGTTGATTCCATGAGCCCTCAAATGTTTTATTAGGTTTGACGTGTTTCACACAACTTTGGTAAAGCGTCTGCTTCACGTTGCTGTGTCAGAATCCTTGCTTGTAAAATATAGCCATACTTTAGATCGCTTAGTTTAAGCAAATTTGATGAACGCGAATCTGAAGGGAGCCGCTCATTGGATGTGCTGTACTGCTCGTGTTGCTTGCATGCGTTTTACTAAGCGTCAAGAACAAATAGCTAACATCACATACTGTATCTGTATCCCTCAGAGTTGTTTAGGATTATATGATTAAGGATGGTGTGACACAACACGCACCTGTGTGTTTCTTTGACGTACCCCTTGATGCTTCTTATGTCCTTGTTGCATCTCCAGTGGTACTGTTAGGCACCAGAATTCATATGCTGATTCGGTCCGGTGCATACCAGTTACACAGGTACTGGTGCCATAGTGGCACTGAGTTTCAGTACCCAACCCTAACCACACTAACCATTTTATTATTCCATAAACAAATATATGAAATTAGTCCTGGAGAAACAGAAAAGTGATGGGTCAAAACACAAAATGACTTCTGAATTATTTTTCTGGGTTGATGTCTTGTGCTTTTCTCCCTCTCCTGTCTGAGGACCACCTGTGCTGAAGGCTTCTAATAACCATTTTAGTCTTAAATACCTTCGGTTAACATGAACTAATAGTGAACGATGACTATTATTCAGCATTGCACGATCTTTGTTAACGTACTAGTATTCTAATGCACCACTTTACTCTGCACAGTTAGCTAATGTTTACTTATACACAGGGCTTAATTTGTGCTGGAACACTCCAGATCCGGCACCTCTGAAATCTGATCCGGCAGCTGATTTTACCAATTCCCCCTCCTCAACCGGCCTTCTCCCCACCCGCTGGTCACTTTCACTTTCTTCCATGACTCTCCAAACCTCTCCGCTTTTGTCTGCGACACCCCTCTGCCATCCAATGCCACCCCCACCCCCTGCTCTCCACTTTCGTGCTCTACACCTCTCCATGCTCTGGTAACCCGGATCTGTTACCCTGATCTGTTACGGGACCTCGCAATTTACAGATTAAGCACTGCCTACACATACACTAATGCATTTGTTCAGGGGTTAGATAATACAACCGTAACAGTAACAGTAAACAACACATTTTGTAAACTAAACGTATATTAATGTGTTCATTAATACATTAGTTAACATGAAAAAAATCTTAGTAACACTTTAGATGATGTTGGAGTAGTGTACACTTCACAGTAAGCTTAAAAACTCCATTAACAAATGCTTTGCTAATGATAAATCTGGTTCGTGAAGAATCAACCTTGTAGTATCCTACTATGGATAAGTCAATGGTTTTCAGCTTTCTTCATGATATATTCTTCAGGTTTCAACAGAAAGAAACTCATTAAGGTCAGGAACCACTTCAGTATGAGTGAACATCCAACATTAACAACCCTGCTGTCATTATTAATGTTATTAATACTCTTTTTACTGTGATTTCCTTCATTTTCTCCTCCAAGTTCAAAACTCAAACACAGTTTAGAGATGTGCATTCAATGTCTTCACATCATTACACACATATACATTTACCTCAGTTTGTGCTTTACATTTACCTCATGTTTACTGTTAAACCCGCTCGGTGTACAAGTAAAGCATTCGGTGTATTTTCAGTGCAGTGATCTGCTCTTGAGCTGGCACTGGCTTTATATGGACTGACTCGGGTCTGGTCTGGGATCTGCTGTGGTTAATTAGAGCCGGAGCTGATCTGAATCTTCTGAAGGCCTCCAGGGAATCGGGGATAATTATTTGAGATAACGGCTGAAGAGGAGACTGTGCATTTGAAAACATAAAGACGGGGGGAAATGAGCGCAGGAAAGGTCAACATCTCCTATTTTCATGCAGAGTGTCAACAGCCTGTTCAAAACCAGCACTCGCTATTCAGAAATGACCCATTCTGAGCGCCGCTTTTGTCTGATCTGTGAATGAATGCGCGCGGATGCCAGGTTTTGTCCAGCTCTTTTGTTGACGCATTTAAAGCGGGGTATTTTGGACGTGTTAGGATTTATAAGTCAAATAGGATTATGATGAAGATATTTTACTCCAAAATACACAGATGAAAAATGATCTGCTGGATTTACTAATGTTTTTGTTGAGGTAAGTGGTGGCAAACTATGTATAATGGCTGAATTTAAGCAAACAAATGAAGTTGAACTGCAGCCACTAAGATTGCTTCAACCACTTACCTTAAAAAACTTGTGTAGATAAAAATGGGCTGATAAAATAAAGCCTGTAAAAAATACATAGTTATATTACAAATATATCAAAAATACATATAAATACTATAGTTTTAAGCTAAAATACTGGTCTTTGTACTAGGGCTGGTCTGGGGTCTGCATTCCCGCTACTGTGCTGCGGGATCTGTGGGACTAGGGTTGGGTGATGTCGATCAGTTTGGCATTATACGATGTCTAATGTGAAACGTCGCGATAGACGATGGCATCGTCGTCGTAGATGGCAGTGAATTAATTAATAATTAAATAATTAAATAATTCATAACGAATTAATTATTTGTAGCCTACCGTTTCAATTACCTGACCCGCGTGGTCTTGGATTTACCCATACCCAAATCATAAATAAATAAAGATCAGTTACACACAAATGACCACCTGTCAATCACTTTCCGCGGGACCAAACTTGGTAGGTAAGAAGGTGCAAAACCAACAGGAACCAAACAACAGTATCTGGGGCTTTCACTAACATTACTAAGTACAAGCGTGAAAGCGATAGACTAAAGCAGTGTACTGACGCTGTGAGACGTTACCTGATAGATTCACAAGACAGAAGTGTTGTTAGATAGAGACAAGATTAATTAAATATCACCTTTAACAACCATCTACCTGACCAGATTTCGGTAGTGGTCAGTAACTCTGGTGTAATTTGAACAATATAGCGTTCCTGAGTCCCGACATAATTTCAGAACAGCGTATCTGTGATGTCCTCATTCTTATTGAGCAACGGTACAGCCAGTGGTTTCAGCTAATAGAAAGGCAACAGTAACTCAAATAAGCACTCGTTACAACCGAGGTCTGCAGAAGAGCATCTCTGAACACACAACACGTCCAACCTCGAGGCAGATGAGCTACAGCAGCAGAAGACCACACCGGGTAGTCTCACACCGGACTCCTGTCAGCTAAGAACAGGAAACTGAGGCTACAATTCACACAGGCTCACCAAAACTGGACAATAGAAGATTGGAGAAACGTTGCCTGGTCTGATGAGTCTCCATTTCTGCTGACACATTCAGATGCTCGGCTGCCACATTATACGACTTGGCATCAACAACATGAAAGCATGGATCCATCCTGCCCATTAGTACCAATTGAGCATCATGTCAACGCCACAGGTTACCTGAGTATTGTTGCTGACCATGTCCATCCCTTTATGACCACAGTGTCTCCATCTTCTGATGGCTACTTCCAGCAGGATAACGCACCATGTCATAAAGCGTGAATCATCTCAGACTGGTTTCTTGAACATGACAATGAGTTCACTGTACTCAAATGGCCTCCACAGTCACCAGAGCTCAATCCAATAGAGCACTTTTGGGATGTGGTGGAACGGGAGATCTTCATCATGGATGTGCAGCCGACAAATCTGCAGCAACTGCGTGATTCTATCATGTCAATATGGAGCAAAATCTCTGAAGAATATTTCCAGTAGCTTGTTGAATCTATGAAGGATTAAGGTGGTTTTAAAGGCAAAATGGGGTACAACCTGGTACTAGTAAGGTGTACCTAATAAAGTGGCCGGTGAGTGTAATGCACCATGTTAGAATGCTGGGTTCCACACAATTCCTTCATGTTGTCCCAACACAAATCGATTAAGTTAACTTAAGCGATTTCACAAATTTAAGTGGATTGAACATGAAACTATTAAGTTGTCCCCAAAAACAAAAGAATTGTGGTGTTCAAGTGATTTTAAATAAGCAGTCTGAGCGAGCAGCACTTTTCAGAGTGTAAGGTTAGTTGAAATCTTAACATTTATTATTAGACTATTAGGTGTGCATTGTATTTACTAATAATTGAACATCCTGTCGTCAGTTATTCCTTAAATAATTGCAGGTCAGGTCAGGAAGGTCAGGTAATATCCTAACATGTCCTATTATAAAATAAAGCACCACATCAGGTGTGCACTGTTTACTAAGCCATCGTGACCTGTAGGGCTCTCTCAAAGCACCTACAGTATATAAATGTATACAGACGTCTGCCTGCTTCCCAGCCGCTTCTATTGAATTATATATGACCTGCTGAAGCTCGGTCTGTTTTACAGCGTGTTCACCTTTACAGAACAAGCCGGAAGATCCTAAACAACAGCTTAAATGCTGACGAGTCGACAGAAAAACTAAGTCTAATCACTGCAGTTGAGCTCCCGCGGCTCCTAAATATCGACAGCGGACGCGAATTGATAACAATAAACTAATAAACCGCAGTTTCAATAAGGAGCGAGACGTTGAGTGTGATTTGCAGCAGTCCAGCGGTTATACGATTAGCCGCGCGTCTGGAGGAATCCTGTGTGCTTTAATAGAGCTGTCGGCCGCTGCGAGAGGCTTATGTTTCCAGCCATAATCCTATAACGCTCTTCAACTATATTGCTTAAGGCTCTGCACGCAGTCAGCTGCTAACAGAGTTAAACTATCTGCAGATCCCGAACCCATGTGATCAGATACAGAACAATGATGTGATGGAGCTATCAGTAGGGCTGCGTTCACACTGGCATACTCATGGCACTGTCCTGGTATTCAGAACTCTGCACTTTGTAAATGACGTGCAGGGATTTTCGTTAAGAATTTTTTTGTTAGTTTAGACTCTTTAAAAATAACATTTATGCATGTATTTAAAATTAATAATGAAGGCGTAATACAGAGTTCTGAAGATCCTTTAGAAATCTGCATACAAAAAATGCTAATGCTTTAAAATAACGGTCCATTAGCGAATGCATTTTTATTAGCATGAACAATCTTTTACAGCATTTATTAATGCATTATTAAAATTCAAAGTCATGCTTGTTAACATCAGTTCTTGCACTCTGACTTCAGTAATAATTAACAACTTTTCCCGTTAATAACTAACGTTAACGGAGCACATTTCTATTGAGCCCACTGTTAAAATGGCCGACTTTACAGCAGAATAAAGGTGTTTACAGTCATGATCGCGTCTGCAACTAGCACACGCAAGTCTGTTCATTCACAAACTATGCATGAAGTGAAACTATTTCATCTATCTGCATAGTTGTTCAAATGAACGTTCTGTGAGCGTTCTGTGAGTGTTTTATAATGGACGCGCGACGCATACAGGAGGATCTAGCGAGGCTCAATGGTGTTTCTGTCATAGAATGTAAAATAAACCTTCATATCTATTTTATCTAGAAAACATTTTGAAAAAATAATCCATGCTTTTATCACCACTAGATTGGACAATTGTAACTCATTATACTTTGGGATTAGTCAGAAAACCTTATCCTGGTTACAAGTAGTTCAAAATGCTGCTGCAAGGCTTTTAACAGGGACCAAGAAACATGAGCACGACACCAGTCTTACACTCTCTGCACTGCCTGTGCACTATCCAGTCACTTTTAAAATGCTTCTCTTGGTTTTTAAATCTCTACATGGCCTGGCACCTTCTTATCTGTCAGACATTTTAATTGAGCATCAGCCTGGTCGGTCTCTTCGGTCATCTAACCAGAGACTGTTATTCATCCCTAAGTCGAGGCTGAAATGTAGAGGTGACCGTGCTTTCACAGTAGCTGGTCCTAGGTTGTGGAATGCTCTGCCCCTCTGTATCAGATCTGTTTCATCCCTGTCTGTTTTTAAATCTGGGTTAAAAACTGACCTCCTTGATTTGGCATTTTATCAGTGAAAAGTGTCTGTTTTAGCAATAATTTTATAATTTTATATATTAATTTGTTTTTATCTGTTTTGATTTGTACTGTGCAGCACATTGGTCAACTTCTGGTTGTGTTAAATAGTGCTATAGAAATAACATTGACCTTGACATGAGCTTCAGACGCACTCTGGCGGAGCTGTTCACTGTTCTGTCAGCGACCTCCCAATAATATCCAGCTGCAAACTCAACCGCCATCAGATCAACGCGTTTCAACAGATTAAAGGTGTTTTACTGTATTTTACATTTGTCTGTATATTGTAGATATTCAGTCAGTTTAAAGCACAATTACTTTATTTATTTGTTATTAAATAAAGGTTTAAATGAGCATTTCATGCAAACGTTTTAGAGAAAATGTCAGACACGGGCTTCATCTGAGAAAGAAGTGGGCCCCAAAGAGAAAAAGGTTGAGAACCCCTGCTGTAATATACAGCTGAAGCCACAATTATAACCCTCCTGTGAAATGTATTTTTTATTTTTAAATATTTCCCAAATGTTGAACAGATTCAGGAATTTCTCGCAGTATTTCCTCTAATATTTTTTCTTCTGGAGAAAGTCTTATTTGTTTTATTTCAGCTAGAATAAAAGCAGTTTTTAATTGTTTTAAAGCCATTTTAAGCTCAATATTATTAGCCCCCTTAAGCTATATTTGTTTCAGATTGTCTAGAGCAAACCACTGTTATACAGCGACTTGTCTAATTACCCAACTCTGAAATCTGGACTTTACTAGAACTATGTTAAGCTGCTTTTACACAATCTACATTGTAAAAAGCGCTATATAAATAAACATGAATTGAAATAACTTTCCTAATTACCCTAACTTTACCCTAATTACCCTAGTTAAGCCTTTAAATGTCACTTTAAGCTGAATACTAGTATCTTGAAGAATATCTAGTCTAATATTATTTACTGTCATCATGACAAAGAGAAAATAAATCAGTTATTAAAACTATTATGTTTAGAAATGTGTTGAACAAATCTGCTCTGTTTAAGAGAAATTGGGCAGAAAAATAATTCACGGGGGCTAATAATTCAGACTTCAACTGTATATATACCCAATATAATCTCCAAAGTGACTGAGATTGACTGTGGAAAACAGCCCTAGACTGTGATGTCATTTCACATAAGAGTAATGTGTGAATTGGCTGAATGTTGCTACTACTTGGACAAAAACACACCGTAAAGAGGAAGGACAGGGGTTTCTGTCTCTCTCTCTCTCTCTCAACACTGGTCCAGGCGAGCTGTAGGTGGTGATGGGAAACCATGGAGTCTCCATTTCCACACACCATATGGAAACTCTGCGGTTTGTGCAGAGGAGGTGGGAGCTGATATTGACCTGGACCATATGTGTTTTAGAGAATTACAAACACAACAGGGCTGAGCGGACGCCCAACACACAACATATGGGCATCTATTCTCTGTCAGGGGCTTTTACAAACACAAACACACACACACACACACACACAGATCTCGAGGGAATGTTTCTTTTGAATTACTCTATTGACACACACCCTAGTTAGCTTCATTAGCGCTAGCTCGCTGTATGAGGCTTTCTAAGAACTGATTATCATTTGAGACTAAATGCCTGTGATTGGTGCTGTTTAACAGTGTTGCAGTCAGATAATGATAACTGTACGCACAATATCTCTGTTTATTATAAGTGTGCTGCAGTTTTATCATCTGCTACTTTAAATATTGATGATCTTTAATGCAGGATGGATTCTGATTGGCTGTCTGGGTTTAAGAATGACGTCATTGTTTTGCAGTGTTGGAAATATTCCTGTTGTTTACATTAGCACCCCATACTCCTCAAAACGACTGAAATACATATAATAAAAGATGCATTTTAGGGCTGTGTAATTCATCGAAAGACTATTTTGATTCTGGCCACTAATGATTATGAATAATCAACGATTGTTGTGTACTATTCCGCCTCCCTCTCCACATTTTGCCCTTCGCAAAACCAAATTTAATGTGGAAATCTGTAAACGTAGCATGATTTGTCCCATATGGGATGTGATTGATTGATTGTAATTGATTTATTATTGGTTATTAATTTATTTAGAATAATCAGGATTACAATGTTGACTAAAATGAAATCAAGCAGCCGTTGATCGCACTGTATAAACGTATACTCATATACATATACAATAAACGTAACTCACAGCTGAACTATCATAGTGTGATGCATCGATTGGGAAAACCTGTAGTTTCTCTGTCGCAGATCCATCATTTGAACCACGTTAGTTATTAAATTAAATTATATTGTCTTACATGCATTAAAAAAAAAATCCAATATTAGTTTTGGTAAAAACATGCACTCGCTTTCCATATTAATTGAAATATATGTAAAGGACACATGTAGAGCCTGTGTTTCCTTTACAAACATTATTGAGAACATTGCATATTCAATTCTAAAACATAAAATCACTTATGATTAGCTAACACGTATTCTAATCTCATATATAAATAAATAAATAATCAGGCGATTTATTATTTATTAGGAAATGAAAATAAATCCTGCTTTAATAATAATATTAATGATTATTTTTATTGTTATTATTATTAATTAGGATATTGTTTATTTATTTATATATTATTATAGTCTACTTTTACAATTTGACACATGCAAACGACTGCAGAACTGTAGTAACCAACAGGCCCATATCATATACAGTAGGCTACATTTCCTAATAAATAACCTACTATAAAATAAAAGCATTAGCGTATGCTGTGTTTTTTGTTTTCACAAGGTTTAGAGCAATGACTGCAAAAATATACCAGCTCTAGAGACGCAACAAATTCCGCTCAGCTGTGTTCCAAATGACGTCAATGTTTTCAAAGTGCACTGTGAAGGGAGCACAATAGTAAACATGAAGATCGCTAAAACTGAACTGTAAAAATACTTTGAAAGCAAATAATGCCCAAGAGAGATGACTTTAATGCTTTATTTTTTTAAATAATTCCAAGTTCAGATGTTAGAATGTCCTGAAGGAATAGGGCATAGGGGGGATAACTGGGAATAGAACACAGCCAGGAACTATGTTTCTAACTACAGCTCCAGAGGTGTAGTCGCAAGCGCAGAAGTTTGCGACTGTTCTTGGAACGACAGATTTGGGAAACGTCGAATCAATGAACTCTGTTTGTAACGACGGAACTTGCGACATTAGTTGGCTTGCCATGGTTTTGGGAAATGCAGTCCTGGATGTCTTATTTTGCACTCTATAGGTTGTTTTCAATCACGTGGTTCTGGTAATGCACGAAATTCAGATGGAGGATAGAAAGTACAAATTGAATGGGAGATACAGAGTAAATCTTTGCGATGTTTTGAGGATTTTTGTAATTTTATACCATATTTCAAAGGAGATATAAATAGAAAATAACCGTATATGTTGGGCATGACCCTAGTATAGACCCGAGTTTTCGACTGAACTAACATATATTTTGCTGTCATCGAGGCAGTAGATTCTGTATAAGCTGTTACACTACATGAAAAATACTAGTGTTTGGACGTGTACTATAGATAATTACTTGAATTAAACTGTCGTAGTTATATTGTATCTGTGTTACGACATTACTGTAGTAATAAACTAATTAATCAGCAGGCTTCAGTATTTGTTATAGTTATACGCCATCACAATACACCACAGTTTACTATACTACAGTATTCAGTAGCATTCATTAACAAAGAGTTGTACACATTATACACTTTACTATGAGGTTTAAACATGTTTATTATTAATAACTATAGTTTTTCCCCATGCGGATATCTTCCAGACATCCCAAAATAACAGATGAAAGCACACAAAAGTGTGAACGCATAGTCTACATTAGTATTTCTTTATTTATATAAGGGGGAAAGAGTGCTCCACAATAATAACCATCTAGTTTTGTGGCAAGGGTTGCATTTATATGTTCAGTAGATGAACTTACCATCAACAAACATTCACCACTGCCGCGCGAATAGACGTTCACGTTACGGTTGTTTATTCTGCTGAGCCACCACTAAAGACATGCATTATTGCAAAACAAGACGGAGATTTCATTACAGCGATTACATGGCAGGTTGAGCTATGTTCTTCTGGATTTGGTATAAGTGTGTTGGTGTTTGATTTTTATATAACACATTTATGCACATAGCCTGTATATAATCTTTATTGGTTCCTATGTAGAAGAGAAACACCTCCTGAACCTCCATCTGAGTCTCGCACGTCGTCATGTGAAATCAACCTATATATTAGTCATATTAGACAGTTACGTGCTTTCCCCCTAAATATCTTTAATAATTCTACAACCTGAACTGTCCTTGTCTTGTAAAAATGGTCATATCAGAGATTTTGAGTGACTTTTTGACCAGTTCAGCAGTTTCACTTTAACTCGTGAACATTTCATTCATGCCCCCATGACAAACTGGGGTATTAGATGCGAGTAAGGACTGGTAAGAGTGTTATGGAACTTAATAATGCATGCCAAATGGAAAAAAAAAACTTTCGCATTTCGATGTTTGTGTGCGAGTGTGCAGTCCGTTACTGACAGACGCGTGTGTGGATCTTGTCGGAAAATATGGCGAAAAGTCCTGCATTACAGTAATAGTTTGATTGCAGCGTTTACTTCAATAATGGTACTAATATCTGCATACTCCACATGTCTTAACTCCATTTCTGTTTTCTTCAGTCATGACTTTAGTCAGATTAAGGTCATCAAAAATGGCTGTTTGGAGCTTATGTAGACCTACAGTTCAACATTCATGTTTAACTGAATAAGCAGTTAGTAAACACAAGTACATCTTACTGAACATCATTTATTTTCATCACCAATTATCATAGTAGAACAGTTTCTCAAGCAGTTTGTGATGCGCCACCTGGCTTGAGAAACCCGTTCTCAAAGACTTACTTTTAGTCATTATTTGGGTAGCACACATATTCTGAATGACTTCGGCAGAATTCAAATGAGCCATTTTAATCTAGATTAATTTAGATAAAAGTAATCAATACCCAGCTATAATTTTCACTAAGAAGTGTTTATCCTTACAACAGTTTACATGCAGAGATTATCATCAACTTTTTAACACTTGTGCGTTCAAATGGACTCCCTATTGGTTATGTTGGGGGCTGTTTGTGCCCCACTGACTTCCGTTATAACTACATTTTTGATTGCAAAGCCATGACAGCATATAATCATCTATTCTTGATTGTTGCTGGCTTTCTCTGTTGAGATGAGCTAAAATTTGTCATTTTTATTGTTGATCATCAGTTGGCAGCATTAGCCCTTTAGGTAGGCCTGTGCTGAAGAGTTTCTGGCTTTTATATGGAGTAAAACAGCAGATGTTTACTGTGTTCTGAGAGCTTTCTCAGACATACTGTAGCAAGGTAAGTGTGTAAAGGTCTCACTCACACACTATACAACAAAAAGCCAGAAATTAAGCTTTTTTTTTGCACTGTAACTGATGATCAACAGTAATAATCATAAATTATCCCTCTTCCCAACGACGAAACCCAGCAACAATCAAGAATGCATGATTATATGCTGTCATGGCTTTGCAATTAAATAATGTGGTTATAATGGAAGTCAATAGAGAAACAAACAGCCCCCAACATAACCAAAGGGGAGATTTTGAGCATTTTCTATCCAGTCAAAACAAGATTTGTCACCAAAATTCATTCCTTTAGCTGAAACAGAGAAAGTTGTGGCCAAATTAGGCCTCAATATCACACATGGGTTAATGTCATCATGAAACAGAAGCTGTATTTGATTGGATCGGGAACAAATGTAGCTGGGGCTTGATTTGGTTCTCAAGGAACTGATTGGTTTGCTCGTTGCCTGTGTTTTGTGCGCTCTCTCTCTCTGTCAGTTTATCTTAGGTTCACGCCCTCTGGATTCCTATTCGTCTGCATAGATGTCAATCATAATTAACCTTCAGTACCAATCATGTGCCTTCCTTCACTGTTTGTAAGCAATACTGTTTTTTTACCAAAGTTTTGTATCCCATAACACTTTTTTTGTTTTCTAGATGCCTGATCCACTGCTTCTGAATTCCCTTGGGAATTTGAGGATAATAGAGACGTCATGTGACCTACAGCCTGAAACACACTGAATAGTAGCAAGAACTACTTGTGTTTTATTGTATTACTTTTTTTGCCGTTGCTTATGATTCTCTTTTCCCTTAAATCTGTTTTGGTCTGTTGTGTAAATCTGGATGCGTTTCACATTTGTAATAAAAACGTTTTTGTCTCTTGCCAAAAGCCGTCACAAGCTAAATGTTACTTTTTTTTACCCTTCAATCTAAAGTCGTAACACTATTGGTGGATTTTGTGTGAGTGACCGGATGATCCTGCCCCCCTCCACTAAACACCAATCAGAGAAGAGCTGCTGTTTAAGAGGGAGGCTACATTTATTTTGACACTATATTTGACCATGCAGACACTAGTTTATCTCTCTGAGAATGAGCTTACTGTAGATATTGATGAGGAGCTGAAGGACCTGCTCATGTCCATGGATTGAAGCCAGATGAAGCGGTGTGTAACCCTGCAAACACACACACAGATCATTTCATAAATATACACCCACACAAACACACACACACACGGAGATATACAAACATATTCAAACACACATACACACACAGAAACATACACACAACTTTACACAAATGTACACCCACACAAGCATACACCCAAACACGAGTACACACACCCAGACATATGCGCACAAACAAATATACAGAAACACACGCAAAGATACAAACAGACACAGACAGTACCCAATATACACACACAAAGGTATGCACGCATACACTCACATGCAGATGCACCCAGACACATGCACGCACGCACACAAACTTACACTCACATACACAAGCACCCAAAAACGAGTGTACACATGCAGATACACAAACATGCAAACACACACAAAGATATACCCACATACACATGCAAACTTGTACAAATATACAC
Organism: Danio aesculapii; assembly: GCF_903798145.1. NCBI lineage: Eukaryota > Metazoa > Chordata > Actinopteri > Cypriniformes > Danionidae > Danio > Danio aesculapii. The sequence goes on from NC_079459.1 coordinate 2,051,680, forward strand.
ACACACACACACACACACAGAGAAATAAACATGCACCCGAAAACATGCAAAGACGCGCACACAAATGCACACATGCAGATGCACCCAGACACATGCACGCACGCACACAAACTTACACTCACATACACAAGCACCCAAAAACGAGTGTACACATGCAGATACACAAACATGCAAACACACACAAAGATATACCCACATACACATGCAAACTTGTACAAATATACACACACACACACACACACACAGAGAAATAAACATGCACCCGAAAACATGCAAAGACGCGCACACAAATGCACACACCCAGATATACAAACATACACAAACACCCACACATGTACACACACAACATACATGTACACAAACTTAGACATGCATACGCAAAATAAACATACATGCACCCAAAAACAAAGATGCAAAAACACACAGACACACACACAGTTCAGATAACGTTCATAAATGTGGATCTCTACACATTGTCCATCATCATCATCTAAATGAATATGATCAGTGTTGTCACACATATAGAACTGACAGCGACTCTTGTTCTCTGTCAGTGGATCATGAGAGACTATTAAAAACAGCTGGACGTCATTTCACAGCCACTGTGTGCCGCCGTCGCCATCGTTGTGCATTTCTCCACTTAAGCAGAGCGCGAGACCCGCTGTGACGAAGGAACGCCGGCGCATTAACACCAGAGCCAAAGCCTCGGCAGGATCCGTCAGTCACAAACAGCTGCTTTCTGAGGAACATTAGCGCTCGGCGGGGGCTTCATCATGCTTCACATCATCACTCTTTCTGTCTGTTTGTTTTACAGTTAGCATTGAATTGCTCACGACGCTGATGAGCCGTGTGATTAGGGAGGAAGAGAGAAGCACGAGCGATCATATTATCAACATTAAATGAACTTAATAAAATGGATAATGAGCAGGGCCAGACTGCAGACTTTTGTGCTATTTTACTGCAGAATTGAGTCAAATAATGAACTAAAAACATCAAACAAAGCAACATCTACTAAATGACAGAAAATATTACTGTAGAAACCGGATTGTTTATTGTCTGACTTTCGAAATGATTGTTTGAGTGGTGTAATGAAATGGACACACAAACTTTATGGCTGCATACAGTGCCATTTGCCATTAGCCTAGAGCACCATCCGCTGTTAAAAACTAGCCTAGAGCGTCGTCTGCTGTTAATAAACTAGCCTAGAGCGCCGTCTGCTGTTAATAAACTAGCCTAGAGCGCCGTCTGCTGTTAATAAACTAGCCTAGAGCGCCGTCTGCTGTTAATAAACTAGCCTAGAGCGCCATCTGCTGAAAAAAAAAAACTAGCCTAGAGCGCCATCTGCTATTAATAAATTAGCCTAGAGCGCCGTATGCTGTTAATAAATTAGCCTAGAGCGCCGTATGCTGTTAATAAATTAGCCTAGAGTGCCGTCTGCTGTTAATAAATTAGCCTAGAGTGCCATCTGCTGTTAATAAATTAGCCTAGAGCGCCATCTGCTGTTAATAAATTAGCCTAGAGCGCCATCTGCTGTTAATAAATTAGCCTAGAGCGCCGTATGCTGTTAATAAATTAGCCTAGAGCACATCTGCTGTTAATAAACTAGCCTAGAGCACCGTCTGCTGTTAATAAACTAGCCTAGAGCGCCATCTGCTGTTAATAAACTAGCCTAGAGCGCCGTCTGCTGTTAATAAACTAGCCTAGAGCACATCTGCGGTTAATAAACTAGCCTAGAGCACATCTGCTGTTAATAAATTAGCCTAGAGCGCCGTCTGCTGTTAATAAAATAGCCTAGAGTGCCGTCTGCTGTTAATAAATTAGCCTAGAGTGCCATCTGCTGAAAAAAAGACTAGCCTAGAGCGCCATCTGCTATTAATAAATTAGCCTAGAGCGCCGTATGCTGTTAATAAATTAGCCTAGAGCGCCGTATGCTGTTAATAAATTAGCCTAGAGTGCCATCTGCTGTTAATAAATTAGCCTAGAGCGCCATCTGCTGTTAATAAATTAGCCTAGAGTGCCGTATGCTGTTAATAAATTAGCCTAGAGCGCCGTATGCTGTTAATAAATTAGCCTAGAGCGCCATCTGCTGTTAATAAATTAGCCTAGAGTGCCGTATGCTGTTAATAAATTAGCCTAGAGCGCCATCTGCTG